>NC_142011.1:10154360-10434360 GCF_049901735.1 Notechis scutatus | reverse complement strand
GCAGATTTGGACTCTGCAAACCACTTAGAGAGTGCTGTAAAGCAGGGGTCCCCAACCACCGGTCCGTGGAACAAGTCCTACTGGGCCGCTGGCTTGCTGGGCGCCACCATCTTGTTTTGATGAAAAAGTGCTTCTGGTGAGCTTTTCCGGGTGAAAGCTCACCGAAGCTTTCATCAAAACAAGATGGCGCTCAGCGCTTCGGTGAGCTTTTCCGGGTAGAAAGGCATTTCTGCCGGAAAAGGTCACCGAAGCGCTAAAGGCGCCGCCATCTTGTTTGATGAAAAAGTGCTTCCAGTGAGCTCACCGGAAGCACTTTTTCATCAAAACAAGATGGCGGCGCCCAGCTGATGTCGGTACCGGGCCGCGCCATAAAAAAGGTTGGGGATACCGGGCCACGGCGTAAAAAAGGTTGGGGATCACTGCTGTAAAGGTATATAAATCTAAATGCTATTGCTCTTGCTATCCTGCAAGTACAATCACCTAGCCTACCTTCATTTGGTGGGCTCCAGGTGATGTGCCTTCTCGGCTATGGTGCCTACCATAGAGAACAGCCTTCCTCCTCCTGAAATTAGATTAGCTCCTTTTGAAGTTACAACTCAAGATCTAGTTATGAGAGGAGCTCCCAGGGAATCAGAGATAGACTTAGATGGCTCCACTGCCTGAGCTGGTTGTTTTTCTCCTCTCTTCACCTGGGATTTGTATCTTTGTTTATTATAATGTTTACTTTAAAGCTATTTTTATATCTTTTATATTGATTTTTTTATAGGTGGTTTTATCCATCTATTGTCCTGATTAGCTTTTGGTGAGATGGCTGACTATATAAATTAGGTAGCTAGATAATAAAATAGAATAGGATAGGACAGAGAATAGGATAGGATAGGATAGGATAGGATAGAATAGAATAGAATAGAATAGAATTAGAATAGAATAGAATAGAATAGAATAGAATAGAAAACATGGAGTGGAAGGGAGTGGAGTGGAGTGGAAGGGAGGAGAAGAGAAGAGAAGAGAAGAGAAGGAAGAGAAGAGAAGAGAGAAGAGAGAGAAGAGAAGAGGAGAGGGAAGAGGAGAGGAGAGGAGAGGAGAGGAGAGGAGAAGAGAGAGAGAAGAGAGAGAAGAGAAGAGAAGAGAAGAGAAGAGAAGAGAAGAGAAGAGAAGAGAAGAGAGTTGGAAGGGACCTTGGAGGTCTTCTAGTCCAACCCCCTGCTCCAGCAGGAAGCCCTATCCTGCTTTTCAGGAAAATGATTGTCCAATCGCCTCTTTAAAACTTCCAGTGTTGGAGCACCCACAATTTCTGGAGGAAAGTTGTTCCACTGATTAATTGTTGAAACTGTCAGGAAATTTCTCCTTAGTTCTAGGTTGCTTCCTTCCTTGATGAATTTCCACCCACTGCTTCTTGTCCTGCCCTCAGGTGCTTTGGAGAAGAGCTTGATTCCCTCTTCTTTGTGGCAGCCCCTGAGATTTTGGAACCCAGTTCCAGCTTATGCAGCCTAAAATAGATTAGATAGATAGATAGATAGATAGATAGATAGATAGATAGATAGATAGATAGATAGATAGATAGATAGATGATAGATAGATAGATAGATAGATGATAGATAGATAGATAGATAGATGATAGATAGATAGATAGATAGATGACATAGATAGATAGATAGATGATAGATAGATAGATAGATAGATAGATAGATAGATAGATAGATAGATAGATGATAGATAGATGATAGATAGATAGATAGATAGATAGATAGATAGATAGATAGATAGATAGATGATAGATAGATAGATAGATAGATAGATAGATAGATAGATAGATAGATAGATAGATAGATAGATAGATGATCGATGATCGATGATAGATGGATGGATGGATGGATGGATGGATGGATAGATAGATAGATAGATAGATAGATAGATAGATAGATAGATAGATAGATAGATAGATAGATAGAGTGAGAGAGAGAGAGATAAATTTGGGGTAGATGGCCCACTGGGAAATTCTGGGAGATGAAGTCCACACATTTCCAAGTCACCAAGTTTGTTAAAATTTGGAGAAATTCAAATAGCTGGGAAATTAGCTGGGATGGATATGGATCTCCTAGGAGGGGATAGAGTTTCTCTGATGAAGAGCTATGACCGAGAAGGCACCCTCCCTTCTGCAATGGAAAGGGATACTGCTTAATAGATGGGATCTGGAGTATTCCCACCTTAGCTATCTCACAAGATGGGAGGGAAGACATGGAGACATTTTTGCAGCTGTTGATATTCATTTTGTTTCTTCATCCCTCTAAAATATTATCAAAAAAGTTAAGGAAGCGTGGCCAGGCCACTCTGATATCCCAGCCCTCCAGCCCTGAAATTCATTTTTTTCTTTCTGACATTTAGCCAAGCAACAGTTACAAAGGAACATAGTTATCATTCGTGTTTCTTAGCCATCTCCCCTCTGATTTACATGTTTGGCTCAAAACCAATATATTTCTTCCCCTTGACATACTGAGATGGGTTGAACTTTCTGGGGAAGCACGTCAGGTTGCTGATAAGACACTTGAGTTATTACAAAATGCATTTTGAGGTTCCGAAGTTCCTCTTGCAATGTTCAGCCAAAGACCGAGCAAGGTATAATATAGTCTACATCAGGGGTCTCCAACCTTGGCAACTTTAAGCCTGGAGGACTTCAACTCCCAGAATGCCCCAGCCAGCTTTGCTGGCTGGGGCATTCTGGGAGTTGAAGTCCTCTAGACTTAAAGTTGCCAAGGTTGGAGACCCCTGGTCTACATTAAAGGCCAAGCTCCATTGAATGTAATATGGCAGGGAGTAGAAAGCATGAGTTGCGGTTGCAGGAATGGTGTGGTTAGAAAAATCCATTTGACCATCGCTGGAGATGAAGTAGTAAAAATAAAGGCATGATATTGCATGGTGTGATGCATATGGTATGGTATGGTATAAGGCTGCGATGGCAAACAGAGAGCATGCAGAGCCATTTGTGTGGGCACACGAGCCCCAGCCAAACTTACCTGCACTGTGCATGTGCGCGCCTCCCAGCTGTTTTCCGGCCCATTTGAGACCGTTTTCACCCTCTTGGAGGCTTGAGGGAAGCCTCTGCAGCCTTGGGAGGCCGAAAAAATGGGCCTTCTGGAAATACCGGAAGTGCTGAAACAGGCCTGTTTTTCGACCTCCCGAGGCTCAAGAGACTTCCCTCGAGCCTTTGGGAAGGCAAAAACAGTCTCCCCCGGGCTCCAGAGGCCCTCCAGAGGCTGAAAATGGGCACTCCTGGGAGGTGCGCACATGCGCAGTGCAGATAAAGAGGTGGGGCAGGGGTGTTGTGTACATATGCATGGGGGGCAGGGCGCATTGCATTGTGGGTGCCGGCACGTGCACACATGCGCTATTGGGCGAGTGCACACTTTTGACACACCACAACAAAAAGGTTCACCATCACTGGTATAAGGCATGATATAATGGCTCAGTGGCTAAGATGCTGAGCTTGTCGATCAAAAGGTCAGCAGTTCGGCAGTTCGAATCCCTAGCACCGCGTAACAGAGTGAGCTCCCGTTACTTGTCCCAGCTTCTGCCAACCTAGCAGTTCGAAAGTATGTAAAAAATGCAAGTAGAAAAATAGGGACCCCTTTGGTGGGAAGGGAACAGTGGTCTGTGCACCTTTGGCATTTAGTCATGTTGGTCACATGACCACGGAGACATCTTCGGACAGCACTGGCTTTTCGTCTTTGTAATGGAGATGAGCACCGCCCCCTAGAGCTGGAAACGACTAGCACATATGTGCAAGGGGAACCTTTACCTTTATGGTATGGTATTGTAGGGGTGAATTCCCACCAGCTCTTTGCAAACAGCTTAATAAATCTGATTGACCCAAGTATTGTGTGAATTTCTTATGCACAGTATGATTATGTTCCAATTACTCCAGGCTCATTGATGAAGACTGATGATGGTAGGGACATGTTACATTTCATGTCATGAGATGTTATGTCAGCAGCGGAGAGATACAATAAGGACCTGGTAGCCTCAATTAGATTTGGAGATTCTTTGGATTAACCAAAAAATTTTCATGTCCATTGTTGGAATAAGTACAGAGATAGTCAGATCTATTTATTGTTGATCTTTGTCAGTTCCTACGTGTTCACAAAAAATGCCTATAATGCTGGCTTTGCTTCAATTATTTAAAAATATACACAATCCATTCAATTCCCGTTCTTCTGTTAAGATATTAACAGAATAACAGAGTTGGAAGGGAACTTGGAGATCGGCTAGTCCAACCACTACTCAGGCAGGAAATCCCTATACCATTTCAGAGAAATGCACCTGAGAACATGACACGAATCAATGGATGGAAACTAATCAAGGAGAGAAGCAACCTAGAACTTAGAAGAAATTTCCTGACAACGAGAACAATTAACCAATGGGACAATCTGTGTCCAACACTGGAAGTTTTTAAGAGATTGGACAACCATTTGTCTGAAGTGGTGTAGGGTCTCCTGCCTGAGCAGAGGGTTGGACTATAAGACCTCCAAGGTCCCTTCCAGTTCTGTTATTCTAATTTTCTAATTTCTAAATGGTTGTCCAAACTCTTCTTAGAAACCTCCAGTGATGGAGCACCTACAACTTCTGGAAGCCAATCAATCCACTGATTAATTGTTCTAACTGTCAGGAAGTTTATCCTTAAGTTCTAGGTTGCTTCTCTCCTTGATTAGTTTCCACCCAATGCTTCTTGTCCTGCCTTTAGAGGCTTTGGATTTAGGTTGATCTTCTTTGTAGATGATGGCAAATAAAACTCTACAAAACAGAAAACTTGAATCTCTGTGGTTGGATCCAGCTATGGATGTGTCCTTTAGGTCAAATGTAACCCACTTAAAAAAAAAGAGAACACCATTCAATTGAACTGAAGAAGTCATAATAGTGTCATCTAAACATAAAGTAGGTTTTACGGTGTGTTAGGGTTTGAGGAATTAACCCCTAGCAGAGTATTGCAGCAGTAGTCAAGCCAGGCAACCAAAGGAGAGCGGAAGGGCCCCAGAGTATACACACACTGAACACAAACACTGTTTGTAGTTTAAATAGTTTTTAATCCAGTTAGAGTTTAAGCATTGTCATTCAGTCCATTAAGTCATTCACAGTATTTCCATCCAGTAAGACTCACTAGTATAGTCCAAGTTAAGAGTCCTTGCAATATCTTTATCAGCCGATAAAGATATCTTCTCCTCCTCCGGTTTCACTCTCCAGAGAAACAAACGCTGGATATTCAGCAAACAGTAGCAAACAATAACAGTTCAGTCACAGGCACTCACAGTCAGTAATCACAGTTAGTCGCAGTAGCACACAGTTACAGTAGCACACAGTTACAGTCAGCAACTCACAGTAAGCTTTCCAGCTTCTAATACTTCCTTATATAGTAACTTCTAACCGCACCCTTAATCGGCTAATTGCCTGCTGCATTGTGCTTAAAGTGATAAGCACTTAAACCATGATATCTAAGTTTTATATATTTATTCACCCAAACCATATTTGGTATCAATGTTATACCTAACATACTCCCTTTTGGGTGAAATAAATATATAATACCTTACAATCTTATCCCATATTTTTCACAACTCTCCTGGTGCTTACTGGCACCTTGGGCTTTAGTAAAATTATCAGCTAAATTGTCCTCCGACATACAGTACTCTAGCTGAATCATCTTACTTCTTACAGATTGTCTCACGTTTAGGTATCTTAGATCTGTATGCTTGCTCCTTGTTTTTACTCCAATATTTGTGGCCATTTGAATTGCTGCCTGATTATCTTCATGTATAATTATAGGATAATCTACAGTTATACCTATATCAATTAACATTTGTTTATACATTATTAACTCTGTACATAACAATGATAAACAGGAGAATTCTGCCTCCATAGTAGACAAACTTATATGCTGTTGTCTTATTGACTTCCAGCCTATTAATGTCTTACCCAGCATTATGGCTGTTCCTGAAGTCGACTTTCTAGTGTCTCTTTCTGATGCAAAACTAGCATCTGCATAAGCACTCAGAATTAAATCACCCTTTGGTTCTAAATACAATGAATAATTCATTGTCTTTTTAAGATATCTTAATATCCTCTTAGCTGCAATCCAGTGTCTTTCACATGGTGCAGAATTGAATCTAGCCAACTGATTCACGCAGTACGATATATCTGGTCTAGACCAATTACTAATATAACTCAAACTACCAATTAAAGATTGATAAATCACCTTATCAAACTCAGGGCTTTGTACATCAGTGTTGCTAAACTCCTGACTCATTGGAGTCTTAGCCGGCTTACAAAGCTCCATCTTGTAATCTTTTAGCAATTTGCTTATCTTATCTTCCTGAGATATCTTAAAACCTTTCCGTGTTTTCTTTATATTCAAACCGAGATACTTCTTTATCTCCCCTAATTGCTTGATCTTTATTCTCTTTCCTAATGATGCTATTATTTTATTTGCTTCATCATTAGTTTCAGTTATCAAAGCAATATCATCTGTGAATAGTAATAATAATGATACTTTCCCATTTGTCTCCTTTTAAACAGACATGGATCGGCTAAACCAGCTTTAAATCCTATATTTTCTAGTTCCTTTACAATATACTGGTTCCATTCATAGCCTGATTGTGTAAGACCATAGAGACTTTTCTTTAACAACCAACAATCATTATTATCCTTATTTTCACTTTTAATACCAACAGGTTTTTTAATATAAATAGTATGTTTTAATGGGGCGTGCAAGTAAGCAGTTTCCACATCTAAATGGTTAACTATATAGTTTTTTACTAGCTGCCCACACTAAAGCTGCCCTCAAGGTTGCTGCCTTAAGACTAGGTGCAAACACCTCATCATAGTCATTAGCATTCTGCCTAAAACCTTGGGCTACTAACCTTGCCTTATGGATTAAATTACCATCTTTATCTATTTTTACCTTAAATATCCATTTGCAGCCAATGGATTTCTTTCCTGCAGGTAATTTGGCATTTTCATACACCTTCATATCACTTAATGAATTCAGTTCCTTATTCATTGCTGCATACCATTTTTCTTTTTCCTTAATAGGATACTTTTTAATTTCTTCTACAGAATTAGGAACTTGATTAATCTGGCACACTGTGTTAGCCTGGTACCTATCAGGCGGTCTAGATACACGTGTAGTTCTTCTGGGAATTACAGGGCTTACAGGAGGACTTTGTTGAACTACTACCTGTTCATCTTCCTCATCCTGTTCAGCTATTGAATCTGTTTCTTCCTTTATGGGCACTATTTCATCCTGTATTTGTCTCTTTACTTTATTTTTAAATTTACAGGGATAACTAATGGGATTTCTATAGGATTCAATAATTACATCTTTATTGGCATCCTGTTGAAATTTCTCCCATCCTTCATGTTCTAGAAATTGGGCACTAGCACTACATAACACTTTAGATGTGCCTTTCTCCCAAAATCTATATGCCCTATGGTTTGCCTGATAACCAACGAAGAAAAATCTTTTAGCTCTATGTTCCCCTTTTTTTCTGATTTGTGCAGGAATATGCACCCATGCTGGTGCACCAAATGTGTGCAAGTAACTTAGATCAGGTTTCCTGCCATGCCATCTGGTGAATGGAATTTCACCTGTTGTTGTATTAACAACGTTGTTCAATATGTTATTAGCACACATTGTAGCCTCCCCCCACAAAGAATCAGGTAACCCAGAATCATTTAACATTGTTCTAACCATTGCCTGTAGTGTTTGGCCTCTTCTTTCAATAAAAGCGTTATGTTCTGGCCTGTATGGAGCAGACTTCTTATGCTCTATTCCAGCTACCTTAAGTCTGTTCTGGAATTTGTTATTAATAAATTCCGTACCATTATCTGTCACCAGGGTTATCAGTTGACGTTTAGACTTTCTTTCAGCAAACCTAAGCCAATTGAAAAAATGTTGATATGTTTCAGTTTTGCTTTTCATTAAATAGCAAAACCCATATCTAGAATAATGGTCCATAATGCTCAGTATATATCTAGCACCTCCCATACTGGGTTTCTTTGGACCTATTATGTCTGCAAATACTACTTCTAAAGGTTCTTTTGTTTTGAAACCATTTAGCCTATTTGCAGGCAATACCTTGCTCTTATCTTCACAGCAAACATTACAACGCAAATATTTATCACAAGGTTTTAACCTTATTCCTTCAGATAACTCAACTGTACGTTTTAGCATTTTAAAATTTACATGCCCCAAACGCCTATGCAATAAATGGATACATTCATCATGAGGCTTTATATTATTAAATACAGTTTGTGCCTCCCCTTTCTTACTATTATCTAATACATATAATGTTCCATTTAAAGCTGCAGTTACCCTTTTGTTATCTTTTTCAATTATGCAATTATTATTCTTAAAAGTAATTACATAACCTAATTTATCTAATACCCTTACTGAAAGCAAATTAAACTTTAGTTGCGGTACATACAACATTTTTATATCCTGGTTTATGTACGGACAACGTGCAAAACCTTCACCTTTTGCTTTCAGGTTCCAGCCGTTAGCAAGAGATATATGTTGAGAACTTGTAGACATTTTTATAAATTTTGTCTTATCTCTTGTGATGCAGTGGGATGCGCCACTGTCAACCACCCATAAATTATTCTTCACATCAGAGTTGCTAAACGTGGCTAGTTCAAATGCTTTCTTTGGCTTTTTTACATTCTGGCTTTTTCTCTTTTTGCAGAACCTTGCCAAATGTCCTCTGCCTCCACAATTAAAACACTTTTTAATTGTGTATGCCGTTGAAGATAAATTCTCTTCTTCCAGGTGCTTTAATTTGCTTTGCTGGTTTCTTTCAAACTTTGAAGATAATTTCTCTTCTTTCTTATCTTCTCTCAGCTCGTCACGCTCACGCCTTCTTCTGGCTTCTTCTAGTAGCCTGCCTGTAATCTCGGTTAATGAGAAGCTTTCTTTTGGCAATACCTCTAACGAAGTCACATAGTCATCATAGCTTTGATCTAATGAAGATAATATTATGTAGACTTGTTGCAGTTCATTAAATATAAGCTCTTTTTCTTGCAAATCTTGAAAAATGCTCTTCATACAGTTTAAATGAACTAACATATCTCCATTCCTCTGAAGATGCGTTCGAAAAAGCTTCCGTGTAAGATTTATATGTGCTCCTACACTGTCCCGAACATAAATCTTCCTGAGGTTCTCCCAGCAGTTTGCAGCATTTTCTTCTCCACGAATATGGACAAGCTGCTGATCACAGAGAGTCAGTCCTATGATGCATAAAGCCTGCTCATTCTTCAGTTTAAAGTCTTGTAACTTTTCTTTATCATCATCATTAGCAGGATCCCAGCTACTCACATCTGGTGGGTTTACTATAATGTCCCACAATCCTTCTCTGCGTAGAAGTAAACTACATTTCATTGACCATGAAACATAGTTTGTTCCATCCAGCCTGGATATCATGGACAGTTGTGACAAATTTACTTGTGCCATTACTCTTCATATATTTTGACTATTTTAAACTAATTAAAACAGTTTGTTTTTACAGTAATGTGCAACTCACACCAACTCTCTCTGCTATATCCTGGTTAGTTAGACTATGCTGCTGGGCCCATAACCAATGTTAGGGTTTGAGGATTAACCCCTAGCAGAGTATTGCAGCAGTAGTCAAGCCAGGCAACCAAAGGAGAGCGGAAGGGCCCAGAGTATACACACACTGAATACAAACACTGTTTGTAGTTTAAATAGTTTTAATCCAGTTAGAGTTTAAGCATTGTCATTCAGTCCATTAAGTCATTCACAGTATTTCCATCCAGTAAGACTCACTAGTATAGTCCAAGTTAAGAGTCCTTGCAATATCTTTATCAGCCGATAAAGATATCTTCTCCTCCTCCGGTTTCACTCTCCAGAGAAACAAACGCTGGATATTCAGCAAACAGTAGCAAACAATAACTGTCTGCTGTCTGTTACTGTAACTGTGTCTGTCTGCTGGCTGTTACTGCTTCTGACTGTAACTGTGTGCTGCTGTGACTAACTGTGATTACTGACTGTGAGTGCCTGTGACTGAACTGTTATTGTTTGCTACTGTTTGCTGAATATCCAGCGTTTGTTTCTCTGGAGAGTGAAACCGGAGGAGGAGAAGATATCTTTATCGGCTGATAAAGATATTGCAAGGACTCTTAACTTGGACTATACTAGTGAGTCTTACTGGATGGAAATACTGTGAATGACTTAATGGACTGAATGACAATGCTTAAACTCTAACTGGATTAAAAACTATTTAAACTACAAACAGTGTTTGTATTCAGTGTGTGTATACTCTGGGGCCCTTCCGCTCTCCTTTGGTTGCCTGGCTTGACTACTGCTGCAATACTCTGCTAGGGGTTAATCCTAAAACCCTAACACGGTGCTTATGGAATCAGCCAAACATGATGCTGACAGAATTGGTTTTTTAGTTAGGCTTCAAATGAAACAAACTACTGACCTACATATTCTGCAATAAGTTGGGTGAATGTTCTCCCCCTAAGTAGCTTCTTTCACAGAATACAAGATTTTTTTTTAAACTAAGACCCAGTTCTGAAAAGGAAATATACCTTCGGTCTGCCCTAGTACACAAAAGTAGAACAGATTATGAGGGGAAACTGCCCCTTTGGTTAACTTTTTAGTATAATCTTTCCTGATCAGATGCTTTTCTGGTAGGTGGAGACCGTCGTTCACAAAATTTCCAACGGTGTGACCAATTGGTCATGAGAATTGATTTGATTGTGCGCTATCAAGTCATTGTTGATTCTTAG
The DNA here is from genome assembly GCF_049901735.1 of Notechis scutatus. Lineage (NCBI taxonomy): Eukaryota > Metazoa > Chordata > Lepidosauria > Squamata > Elapidae > Notechis > Notechis scutatus. The sequence goes on along the minus strand of NC_142011.1, from coordinate 10,423,566 downwards.
TGGCCATATTGATAGACTTTTAGGATAGTCCAGAGGTGGTATTCAGCAGGTTCTGACCAGTTCTGGAGAACCGGTAGCGGAAATTTTGAGTTGTTTGGGGAACTGGCCAATCCCACCTCTTTCTTCCAGATGAGTGACCTTGAAGCAACTTTTCAAGAAGGCACAGCATCTACTTTCGGTTTCCCAAGCATTCTCTCCCTCTATCCCCCTTCTTCATAGTTCAAAGCAGGCTGTCACAGCATATCCACGAAGCACAAGCAAGCATGAGGTGGCAACTGATACTTGGCAAGAAAGGCCTTAAACTTGGGTGTCACTCACTTCACAACTATCCTGCTTAGTAACAGATATTCTGGCCCCAATTGTGGTTGCATGTTGACAATTTTCTATATTGTGGACATCTTTTCCAAATGAATTGGTCCCCTGACTGGAGGCAAGGGACAATAATGGGCAAGAAAGGGGCAGGACCCATTTTTTCTCTCATCTCTTAATTAGCATAATATCCTTCTGTCTTGCTGCACAAGACCAGCTTGGCAATTCTCCCGCTGTTTTGCAAAAACCTTCTCATGGTATACTGGCCTCCTGGGAGCCATATTGACCTTGCCTGTTTCTTCCCAGGCTGTGAAAATAACTCCAGGTGATATTGGGGCTAAGGCAGCAGCCATTAAATTTACTAACTGGTTAGATCAATCAAGTGAAAATACGTGGGATGAAGTGCGCAATTACTCTCTCGTGCCTAGAACATCCCCAGGTGAAAAGTACTGTTTGTTGAGAAGCTTTCTCCCCTTTTTTGACTTTCACCTGGGTAAAATCCTTCTTTGAAGATATTGCTTCTATCTATCTATCTATCTATCTATCTATCTATCTCTATCTATCTATCTATCTATCTATCTATCTATCTATCTTCTATCTTCTATCTTCTATCTTCTATCTACCATCTACCATCTACCATCTATCTTCTATCTTCTATCTTCTATCATCTATCTATCTATCATCTATTTATCTATCTTCTATCCTCTATCATCTATCTATCTATCATCTATTTATCTATCTTCTATCTATCATCTTCTATCTATCATCTATCTTCTATCTATCTATCATCTATCATCTATCATCTATCTTCTATCTATCTATCATCTATCTATCTATCATCTATTTATCTATCTTCTATCTATCATCTTCTATCTATCTATCATCTTTCATCTATCTATCTATCTATCTATCATCTATCTATCTTCTATCTTCTATCTATCATCTACTATCTATCATCTATCTATCATCTATTATTTATCATGTATCATCTATCTATCTATCTATCTATCTATCTATCTATCTATCTATCTATCATTTATCTTCTATCTATCATTGAATTTATTTTCCATCCATCTCATACTGAAACACTCTAGGCCACTTCCAGCATTAAAACTTTAAAAACCTAACAAATAAATCTCTTTAAAATAATAAAAATAGAAATCCCAATTAAAATAAAATTATAGTTAAAAGATGGGGAAGAAGGGTGCGTGTGGTGTGTGTGTGAGAGAGGTAATGATTGCCTCTTAATTCAACAACCATCTCCAATGTGATGCTCCATCATTCTGAAGACCAAATAAATATATATATTTGCAGAAATGCTTAATTAGATGTTTGTGAATTTGCATTTAAATTGTATTAATTAATTAATTAACTTATTTACTTATTTATTTATTTAAATTTATTACCGATTCAAATCCATGGACTCTAATTATTATATTTATGTGCAGCCTGAGAAAAAAATGCCACAATTTAACTCGAGTCTATTTACCAGAGATTATAAAAAGAATGATTGACCTGTGTATCCAATAAGAATAATGCTGATTAGGTGATGAAAATCTCCCTGGTTCCCATTGTGCTCGTACATCATAGGAGTTATCATTTTTAAATCAAGCTTAGCTGAGACATTTTTTCAAAATAATAGGTTGTCCATCAGAAGTGTGGCCAACACAATTAGATACAGGTAGTCCTCGCATTATGAACACAATTGGAACCATAAACTCAGTCACTGAGTGAAATGGTTGTTAACTGAGATTCTCATGCACCCATCTTCTCATATATTTTATGCTTTGGTCATCCTCACAGCTAGCAAATTGTCTGAATCTGGACCCCTTTGATTAAGTTATGACTCAATGGATTGCAAAGCAAGAAAATAACTTCACTTGATACACTATTTCAGGTGTGTTGTGTGAACACAGCATCTGTCAGTCAGAAGATTTTATTCATTAAAATCTTCCCTGGTTTCTCCAAAAAGATGACTCCATGTTAGGACAACAATATTTGCAGTGCACAAATCTGGGTGGCCACTAGATGGCAACAAAGAAGAATCTCATGACTATGTAGAAGAGTAGGCTGAGCTGGAAGGTGGAGTTAAACATGTCATAAGTTTAGAATCATTGCATTGCCACAAATGACCTAAGTCCATCACCTCACCCTTGATTTCCATCGACCCTTATCTAGTGCCAATTTAGTTTTGACCATTAGTTAACTAGATTTTTGTCTATAAGTAGCAATAATAAACTCTTGTATGCTTTGACCTCAATGAATGTTCCTTGTTATTTGCACCACCACCACCAATGTTCACCTGGATTTTTGCAGGCTAGATAGAGTAGCTCTAACATGTGTTTTTCCTTTAGGTGTGAGAAGAAAATTATGGGTAAGGTAAAAGTTTCCCTATCGGTTGTGTCCAACTCTAGGGCACACTGCTCATTTCTGTTTCTTGGTTAAGGAAGCCAGCATTGTCCGAAGATAGTTTCATGTGGCCAGCATGGCTGTAGGCCAAAGGCACACGGAATGCTGTTTACGTTCCCACCAAAGTGGTACCTATTCATCTATTTGCTTTTGCATGCTTTTGAACTGTTAAGTGGGCAGAAGCTGGAGCAAGAATAGGAGCTCACTCTGTTCCACAGAGCTCAGGTCTCAAACCCAGGCTGTCAGATCTCCAAGCTCAACGTCTTTAACCACTGAGCCATCACTCTCACCATTGACTGAGGAGTAAATTACACATTTACTCCCACATTTTTCAAAATTTGTCCTATCTCTGGGTGGAATGTGAACATAAGAGTTAAAAAGAAAATAACAGCGAGAGGAAAGGAAAGGAAACCACAGTCAGCATTTTCCTCCTTTGCTGATCATAATCCAGTTACGTATCCAACCCCCTCTTGCCTGGGACTCTTTCTGCTGCTTCTTGATGAGATGCTGTGAATTTAATTCTTCCTTCAGCGGGACTCTTCCATGTGGTGCTGAGTAATAAGTAGAGCTGGAAGTTTTAATCGGTTTAATCAGTAGATTAATCAGTTAAAGCTAATTTTAATCAGTGAGGCTGACAGTTAAGAGCATACTGATTTTTTTTTTCAGGGTTCTTTTGGTTCTGTTGCTTCGCTTTAAACTCCCTTTCCCCTGACTTCTCTATTCAAAAAGCAGTCCTGTTAAAGGGAATTCCTACCTTGTAAAAGCCTCCAATCCCTGGTTCTGTGAAAACAGCCAAAGGATGGTACAGGTAATCCTCGTTGTATTTGCAAAAGTGAGAAAAAGAAGGTTCTTTTTTCCCTTTTTTTTTGAGGAAAGCTCAAAAAAAAAAAAAAAAAAAAGAATAGGCCCATTTTGAAGTTCTGAGGGACTGTCTCCAATGGTGGGATTCAAATAATTTAACAAACAATTCTCTGCCCTAATGATTTTTTCCAACAACCAGTTCACCAAACTGCTCAGAAAGTTAACAACCGGTTCTCCCAAACTGGTGTGAACTGAATGAATCCCACCACTGACTGTCTCTCCCTCTAAATTAGATCAGCCTGCATTGTTAGATTTTTCCAGAAAAGGCCTGCTGCCAGAACTTACATTTTATGGGTCCCAGGAGATAGGTTGATTTATAAAATTTATAGGCCGCCTATCTTACCTCAAAGTAGCTCTGGGCAGAAATGTGCCTATTCTTCTGTGGTGCCCTCCCTATGAAGCATTTTCCACCCCTCGCCCAAGATTAAATTGGCTCTATGTGTAGTGGCAGCCAAAAAAGCTAAAGCAATCCTAAGTTGAATTCACAGAGGGATACAATCAAGATCAAAGGAGGTACTAATACCACTCTATAAAGCCTTAGTAAGACCACACCTAGAGTACTGCATCCAGTTTTGGTCACCACACTATAAAAAAGATGTTGAGACTCTAGAAAGAGTGCAGAGAAGAGCAACCAGGATGAATAGGGGACTGGGGACTAAAACATATGAAGAACGGTTACAAGAACTGGGCTTGGCTAATCTAGTAAAGAGAAGGACCGGGGAGACATGATAGCAGTTTTCCAATATTGGAGGGGCTGCCACAGAGATGAAGGGGTCAAGCTATTTTCTAAAGCGCCTGTAGGCCAGACAAGGAATAATGGATGGAAACTGAACAAGGAGAAAGATTCAACCTAGAAATAAGGAGAAATTTTCTGACTGAGAACAAGCAACCAATGGAACAGAAGTTGCCTTCAGAAGTTGTGGGAGCTTCATCATTGGATGCTTTCAAGAAGAGACTGGACTGCCATCTGTCGGAAATGGTGTAGGGTCTCCTGCTTGGGTGAGGAGGATTGGACTAGTTGACCTACAAGGTCCCTTCCAACCTGTGGTGGGATTCAAAAATTTTTTACTACCAGTTCTGTGGGCGTGGCCTGGTGGGGGTGGCTGGGGAAGGATAGTGTAAAATCTCCAGTCAGAGGTGGGATTTGCCGGTTCTCTGAACTACTCAAAATTTCTGCTACCGGTTCTCCAGAACTGATCAGAACCTGCTGAATACCACCTCTGCTTCCAGCTCTGTTAATCTGATGTTTCAGAAGGCCTCAAGATCTGGCTATCTATGGTGGAATCTCCAGCTAGACTGGAGAGGGGTGTTAAGACAGGACCAAGCTTAGAACAAGATGGCCCTGTAAAAAGCTTGACTTCTCCCCAAATCCCTGAAGCTTCATCTGACCATTCCTAAGGGAAGGCAGCCAGTTCAGCAAGATTCTTGTAACAAACATTAGTTGACTAGCAATAAAACTACTCTGAGACTCTTCAAGAATGGTTTTAGTTGCTTATGCTCGACACTACATCATTAGGTCTGAGGAGGCTCCAGACAAACAGAGCAATGCTTAGATATCTCGTTTGGTGAGCTGGTTACTTTTATCCCCTCTTCACCTCAGGTTGAAGGTGTGTGGTGACTCAGTGGCTTAATAATGCTGGAGATGGTCTTTGCTCCAGTGGTTTGAGTCCCAGCATTGCATGGCGGGGTGAGCTCCATCACTCGCCTCTACTTCTGCCTACCTAGCAGTTTGAAAGCGTGTTCTATGTGAGTAGATAAATAGGTACCATTCTGATGGGAAGATGAACTGGAGTTTTGTGCGGACAGTCAGAATCCTGCTAGCGCTGAAACTTCCAGGTTGTGACGCCCATTTGTGAGACGGCTTCAGTGGAAGGGCCTCAGATGACACTGCGGGAACCCTGCCTGTCTTTCTTTCTGGTGCAGAGCGAGCTTGGCCTCTAGTGGCGCACCTTGGGAAACATGGGGATGTGAACCAAACAGAGCTAGCAAACAGGCAACTAAACTACTACTCTGCATTATCATTGTTAGTCTCCTGGCTAATGTAAAATCACCATACACAAAGTAAATCAATAACCTAGGGTTTATATCTCTGCTTTTATAATATTTACTGAATTTATTTTATACATATATTTTTATATCTGGTTTTTATATGTGGCTGTACCCATTTGTTGTGTACCACCCAGAGTCAACTTCAGTGAATTGGCAACTATATAAATATGACTAATACATAAATAAACAATAAATACAGGCGATAGCAGGCATGCTTTGGATGTTGGTTTATTTTCCAGCTTGACTTTTGTTCACTTGATTTATTTACTTTAAATATTTATGAGATCTATCTTTCTAGAAGATCAATAGGGATGATATCTAGAATGTGTTTTATTTTGCTTTCCATAACAATTCTGTTAAAAATAAATTTAAGACGTAAGTATATTCTTCCAGTCTTTCGCTGTTCCATTCCATTAATAAACATAGAACAATTTATGTTTACAATTTTTCATTGCCAATTTATGGAACCATTTATCCTATTTTCCATGGAAATCTCACTTCAAGTAGTGTGAATCTGAGTCATGCAGCCATTTTGTGGAATTCGTTATCGGCACTAATCAAGACCTAACTATATATTGACAAAATAAAGTATAGATTGTCTTTGAATTACAACCAGCCCACCAGAGGTGGTATTCAGCAGGTTATGACCAGTTCTGGAGAACTGGTAGTAGAAATTTTGAGTAGTTCAGAGAAGCGGCAAATGTCACCCCTGACTGGAGTTTTTACAGTATCCTTCCCCTGCCAGGCCCACCAAGCCATGCCCATAGAACTGGTAGTAAAAAAAAATTGAACCCCACCACTGCACCCCCGCCAGTTACAGTTGTTAAGTCATCATGGTCAGAAAGTAGATCACCCACATGACTGACCAACTTTTATGAACTTTTTCACAGGGGCCATTAAGCAACTGCTGCCATTGTTAAGTGAGGACCACAACCATTAACTCATTTTTCACTGTGAAGCATTTTTTGATAGAAGCCAGAAGTAAAGGCCAGTTTTTGGCAAAAAATAAATAAATTGTAAAGTGTCTGTGAGACATTGCAAATAGTTGTACATGCAGGCCACATGACTAACAGGAGGGAACAGAAGAGAGTTGTAAATACCTTTTGGTGGGATTGGGGTCTGTTGTAAGGTTGGATGGCTGCAATCAGTTGTAAATTGAAGGCTACCTGAAGAACCAAAACAAATGAAAAGGATCAACATGAAATGGCAAGAAAACAGAATGGAGTGGAGTGGAGTGGAGTGGAATGGAATGGAATGGAATGGAATGGAATAGAATAGAATAGAATAGAATAGAATAGAATAGAATAGAATAGAATAGAATAGTTGGAAGGAACCTTGGAGGTCTTCTAGTCCAACCCCCTGCTTAGGCAGGAAACCCTACACCACTTCAGACAAATGGTTATCCAACATCTTTTTTAAAAACTTCCAGTGTTTCACACCTTCTGGAAGCAAGTTGTTCCACTGATTAATTGTTCTCACTGTCAAGAAATTCCCCCTTACTTCTAGGTTGCTTCTCTCCTTGATTAGTTTCCACCCGTTGCTTCTTTTTCTGCCTTCAGGTGCTTTGGAGAATAGCTTGACTCCCTCTTCTTTGTGGCAGCCCCTTAATATTGGAACATAGAAGAAAGTGCATTCCAGCTAACCATCATATAACCATGTGGAAGGCTCTACTCTGCCAAGGGATGCCCAAGCCAGTTGATAAAACCATTGTCAGGAGCAAACCAGATCCACACACAAAGGTTCAAAATTATTGATTTATTGTTCAAACCTATGCAGAGGAATCTTCTCGGACAAATGTGTGGGAAGAAATATCCTTCTGGTTCAGTTCCAAGCCGGGAGAAAGACGCTAGAAACATGGAGGCTGATTGGAAAGATGGTTTAATGATGAAGCAGAACCACATGGGTACTGGGCAGCTGACTACATGGAGTTGATAGTGGGTTTTGCACTTGAGCTTCCTGTTCCTGTGCAAGAACATGTATTCTATTGGCTGTTGTCAGACTCCCATGGGGTTATGTGGGAGTCATAGCTGGCTCTATAGGCAAAGTACAAATCCTAGGGGGTTGTCTAAGCTAACTTTGGTTGACGTTTCTGAGGGTGATGCAATGAAGGGGCTTGTGTTTTGAAAGGTTGTTGGGTATCCGATTGTGACTTAATGGCTTTTTCTTGTGTTCGATCTTGGGTGAGGGGCTGCTTCTGATCCTACCATTCTGCCTTTGTTTCAGAATATGCTGTCTTGAATGGATTACCAAATCTGCATTTCCAAAAGCTGGCCTCAGTATCTACTGGGGCTATTAAGGAAAGTGGGGGTTGCTTTCTGCCTCGAAAAACCTGTTTCTCCATTTCTCCCTTTGGGAAATATAATAATCTTGCCTTTTTTAATATTCCTCAAAATATTTCATTTTTCTAGGAGGCGGTGGGGTGGCTTCCCACAAATGGTTAGTACCTGCTTGGACTTAGATAAGGATCCATGGAATAGGAGGGGGATCTTGGACTTTATTCTCTTATGACTGCATAGAGTCTCCAACCTAATTCCTCTTTTGACTCCTCCCTCTGGCATTGCCAGTCTCTTTCCTACAACCATGTTTGAAGGGCCTTCTGGAAGGACAACCAGATTGGTACCAATCTCACACTGGTGGGGATAATGTTCCACAGGATGGGGGCCACAACAGAAAAGGCTTTCCTTCTAGGTCCTACCCAAAGAAACTCCCTGGCCAATGGGATCCACCACATGCCTCTTCCACTAGGCCTGGTGGGACAGGCAGATGTGGAACATAGAACATGGATTGGGTTGGAAAGGAGTTTGGAGGTCTTCTAATTTCCAACCTTCTTCCCAAGCAGGAGATCCTATACCAAGGTTCTTCAAACTTGACAAGTTTAAGACTTGTGGACTTCAACTCCCAAAATTCCTGAGCTAACATGACTAGAGGAGGAATTCTGGAAGTTGAAGTCCACAAGTCTTAAAGCTGTCAAGTTTGAAAATTGCTGTCCTATACCATTCCAGACAAATGGCTGTCCAATCTCTTAAGAACCTCCAGTGATAGAGCAACCACAACTTGTTGAGGTAAGCCATTCCATGGATTCATTGTTCTCACCGATAGGAATTTTCTCTTTAAGTTCTTTTTTTAAAAAATAGAATAGAATTCTTTATTGGCCAAGTGTGATTGGACATACAAGGAATTTTTCTTTGATGCCTATGCTTTTAGTGTACATAAAAAGAAAAGATACATTAGTCAAGAATCACAAGATATAACATTTAATGATAGCCATAGGGTACAAATAAGCAATCAAATCATACTAGGAGACAATCTATATAAATCGTAAGGATACAAGCAACAAAGTTATAGTCATAGAGTCATAAGTGGGAGGAGGTGAGTGATAGGAACCATGAGAAGATTAATAGTAATTCTAGCTTGGATCTCTGTTTAATGATCTTCCACCACTTACTTTTTGTCCTGCCCTCAGGTGTGTTGGAGATTGATCTTCTCTTCTCTGTGACAGCCCCTCAGATACTGGAAGACTGCTGTCATAGTCTTTCTCTTCCTTAGTCATACCTAGTCCCCTCAATCGTTCATCATATAGTTTAGCCTCCAGCATCCTAATAATCTTTGTTGCTGCTCTCTGCACTCTTTCTAGGGTCTCTCAATATATTTTTTGTATCCTATGACCAAATATAATCAGGTACTGGTAGATGTAAGTGGAGAGAATTGGTCCCTCAGGAACGGCATGACACCAAAGAGTCCGCTTAGCAGCTAGTTAGATGCTCACAAGGAGATAGACTCAACGTAATAGTTTCTCAGCACATACATGTCCTTATCAAGAGAATGAATAATAGTGGTGGGATTCAAAAATTTTAACTATCGGTTCTGTATGCATGGCTTGGTGGGGTGGCATGGCTTGGTGGGCATGGCAGGGGAAGGATATTGTAAAATCTCCATTCCCACCCCACTCCAGAGAATGGATATTGCAAAATCTCCATTCCCTCCCCACCCCACTAACCTGCTTTCCAGCTCTGTTCTCCTGTGCAGGGCAACAAAAGAAGACCCAGCTGATCAGCTGGGACTCGGGAGGCAGAGAATAGATGGGGGTGGGACCAGTCAGAGGTGGTATTTGCTGGTTCTCTGAACTACTCAAACTTTCTTCTACCAGTTCTCCAGAACTGGTCAGAACCTGCTGAATACCACCTCTGCTCTTTCTCTTTCTCTTTCTCTTTCTCTCTCTCTCTCTCTCTCTCTCTCTCTCTCTCTCTGTGTGTGTGTGTGTGTGTTTGTGTAGCTTGTGGGGGGGAGAGAAATGCAGGAGGCCATACGTGCAGTGTAAATGTTCCCCCAAAGCTGCAGCTTTTAAACCCTCACTTTTTTTTAATTAAAAAGGGAAATTACATCTCTGCATCCATTTTTCATTGCAAGAGCCATAAAACATTGGCTGCTCTGGACGGATGGAGAACAGTTTTCTCCTCTTGCTAATTATAAAAAAAATAATGCCAGGCAGGAAAGCAAAAAAGAAAAAAGAAAAAGAAAGAATCTGGAGGAGGGAGGTTATGATTTCTTGCATTAAACAAATTTTATAGCCGCAAAGAGTTTTAGGGTCTCTATTTGCAGGAGTGGATGAGTGCCAGCTTGCTATCATTAAATCTGTCAATCCCAGATCTGAGCTGTGCTTATGCAGAGTGCGTATAAATAAAATACAGGAGGCTATTAAAGATGTTGCCAGGTTTCATAGACCTCTTGTTGCTTACCTGGGCTAGATCAACAAGAACCAAGACCACTGCTTTCCCTTTATGAAATTTGACATTTGCAAGGGTCAACCCAGTGGTGGGATGCTGCCAGTGTAACAAGTGGTGTCATGCCCCTGTCGGAATCTGATTCGGAGGGGGAGGTCAAGCAGCTGACAGAGAGTGGGAGTGTGGCTCCATTGGCTGTGGAAGAAACTGGGAAAGTCCAAAGGGCGGCTGGGCAGAGCAGGGGAGAGGTAGAGTAAGGAAGAGGGAGTTCAGAGGAAGACTCAGGCCCATCGCCTCTTCATCCTAGGGCACGCAGGGAGGAACCAAGAAGGGAACAACATGAGTTGCATGGCTTACGGGGGAGGAAAGGGCCCTGATTCCCTTCATTAGCTGCAGGTGGGAACAGTGTTTAAAAAGGGAAGCTGCACACAGCAAGCTGTTGGGAACAAATTGTGAATTTATCTGGTATCATTGTGGCTTATCTGGGTTCCTGGCATCTTCCCAACTGTGTGTGTTTTGCTGTGCTTTCAAGTCTGCAATTCCTTCTCCTGTCCTGTCAAGTTAATTACTGCAGCGTGGTTTGTTTGGATTTTTAGTTACAGTTTGTATGTTTTTGGATTGAATTTTCTCCACTTAAAGGCTCCTGGGAGAGTTTTTCTCCAGCTGAAGGTAACTGGACAATGGGGGCAAAGTTGGAGGTATTAAAGGGACTTTTCTTACTTATGTGACTGTGTTGCCTTTGTGCCATGCCCCGGGTCATCACAAGTGGTTTGCTAAAGCTCCATGTGCATGAACAGCTTTCAAAAATACTTACCTTCAATGTTAATTCAGGGAAGTAACACAACCAAGGCGCGGCATTCCACTCTGCCATGCGAATCAACTGAGCAGGTATAGGTGAGTATAGTGCAGTGGTGGGCGGGTGATCCGATTCGGAGCCAGCTGATCATTGGAGCTAGGGGTTTGGCCAAATCGGTCAGAACCAGCAGAATCCCACCCCTATGTCAAGCATGGGGATTCGTGGCATACTACCACCTCTTACAATACTAGACAACACCGTATCAAGAGAAGAAACCTTCACATTTCTAGGTTCTATCATACCACAAGACCTAAAATGGACACCTAACATCAAAAATGTCATTAAAAAAGCACAACAAAGAAAGTTCTTTCTGTGCCAACTCAGAAAGCTCAAACTGCCCAAGGAGCTGCTGATCCAGTTCTACGGAGGAATTATTGAGTTTGTCATCTGCACCTCTATAACTGTCTGGTTTGGCTCTGCAACCCAACAGGACAGACACAAGACTCTAGAGGATAATTAGGACTGTAGAAAAAACAATTACTAGCAACCTGCCTTCCATTGAGGCCCTGTATACTGCACGAGTCAAAAAAAGGGCTGTGAAAATCCTTATAGACCCCTTACATCCCAGACATAAACTGTTTCAACTCCTTCCCTCAAAACGACGCTATAGAGCACTGCACACCAGAAGAACGAGACACAAGGACAGTTTTTTCCCCCAAAAGCCATCACTCTGCTAAACAAATAATTCCCTCAACACTGTCCAAATATTTACAAAGTCTGCATTATTATTACTATTAACCTTCTCATCACTACTTATCACCCATCTCCTCCCACTTGTGACTGTATGACGGTAACTTTGTCGCTGGTATCCTTACAATTTATATTGACTGTTTCCTAGTATGATTTGATTGCTTATTGTACCCTATGACTATCATTAAGTGTTGTACCTTATGATTGTTGACTCTTGACAAATGTATCTTTTCTTTTACGTACACTGAGAGCATTTTCACCAAGACAAATTCCTTGTGTGCCCAATTCTATACTAGTCTAAAAATCCAGCGATGAATTGAGCCTCTTCTTCTGTGTGGCTCACAGTTATCAGTAGTAAAATTCTGATTTCCTATAATAATAATGAGTGCCTAATAACCCATGAAAAGACTACAAAATATGGAATTCAATGGTATAATCAACATATAGGTAGACATCAACTTATGAGCACAATTGAAACCAGAATTTCCATTGTTAAGCAAGGTGGTTGTTACATGAGTAACACGCCCAATTGTATGACTTTTTTTGCCATGGTTGTTAAGTGAATCACTGCAGTTGTTAAATGAATCGTGTGGCCTTTAAGTGAATCCAGCTTTCCCCATTGACTTTTCTTGGCAGAAGCTGGCTGGGAAGATCGTAAATGATGATCACATGACCCCAGGAGCGTGCAACCATTGTAAATACTGTACATTTCAGATGCCAAGAAAACCAAACTTTGATCGTGTGACTGTGAGAGGATGCTGATGTCAGTTGTAAGTGTGACTTTATGCTGCATTTTTTTTTCAGTGCCTTTGTAACTTCGAACACTTGTTAAATGGAGGATAGTTTCTATCCATTTCTTTTCTTACCTTATTTTCCAAAGCACCAGAGGGCAGGACAAGAAACAATGGATGGAAACTGATCAAGGAGAGAAGCAACCTGGAATTGAGGAGAACTTCTAAACAGTGAGAACCAGAGGTGGTAATTCACCAGGTTCTGACCAGTTCTGGAGAACCGGTAGTGGAAATTTTGAGTAGTTTGGAGAACCAGCAAATATCATCTCTGACTGGCCCTGCCCCCATCTATTCTCTGCCTCTTGAGTCCCAGCTGATCGGCTGGGTCTTCTTGTGTTGCCCTGCACAGGAGAACAGAGCTGGAAAGCAGGTTAGTGGGGTGGGGAGGAAATGGGGATTTTACAGTATCCTTCCCCTCCCATGCCCACCAAGCCACGCCCACCAAGCCACACCCACAGAACCAGTAGTAAAAAAAATTGAATTCCAACACTGGTGAGGACAATTAACAAGTAGAACAGTTTGCCCTCAGAAGTTGTGGGTGTTCCATCACTGGAGGTTTTTAAGAAGAGATTGGACAGCCACTTGTCTGAAGTAGTATAGGGTCTCCTGCTTGAGCAGGGGGTTGGACTAGAAGACCTCCAAGGTCCCTTCCAACTTTGTTATTTTGTTAGACACAACCTAAGGGAACAGCAGAAACTCACACATGCACAATCATGCCAAGCTATTTTCTATTCTATTCTGTAGGGAGTTAGTAGTTTCCAGTGTCTTTTTCCCCACTTGGAACTGAACCCAGAAGGATAATTCTTCCAACAATTCTCCAAAGCACCTGAAGGCAGGACAAAAAGCAACAGGTGGAAACTAATCAAGGAGAGAAGCAACCTAGAACTAAGGAGGAATTTCCTGACTGTGAGAACAATTAATCAGTGGAACAACTTCTTGCCTCCAGAAGTTGTAAATTCTCCAACACTGGAAGTTTTTAAAAAGATGTTGGATAACCATTTGTCTGAGTGGTGTAGGGTTTCCTGCCTAAGCAGAGGGTTGGACTAGAAGACCTTCCAGGTCCCTTCCAACTCTGTTTTTCTATGTTCTGTGTTCTTCTATTTCTCAGACAGCTTTTGCAAAAGCTTTCCTGATAATCCAAGAAAAAAAAATGCAGATTCTGCCAAGGCTCCAGCTTGGTCAATTTGCTGCTTCTATAGTCATGCATTTGCTACGTGTTTTTAAAAAAGACTGGACAATCATTTGTCTTAAATGATATGGGATTTCCTACCTGAGCAGGGGGTTGGACTAGATGACCTCCAAGATCCCTTCCAGCTCTATTCTGATTGATTGATTGGCTGGTTGTTAGTCAAGGAGTACCTGACCATGGGCTTGTTTTGGAACACAGCTACATTTTTTTTCCCTTTCTGCATAAACATAAACACATACCTGAAATTGTGGCTACCTTGCCTGTATGTGCAGATCAGTGTTTCTCAGATTTGGTGACTTTAAGCTGCATAGACCTCCACACCACAAACTCTGGGAGTTGAAGTCCGCCCAGCTTAAAGTCGCCGAAGTTGAGAAACGGTGGTGTAGATGGAGATTTACAATCTCTTGAAGGGGGTTGGACTAGAAGACCTCCAAGGCCCCTTCCAGCTCTATTCTGATTCAACCATCCCTTGCTTTTTGTCTTGCCTTCAGGTGCTTTGGAGAATAGATTGATTTTCTCTTCCTTGCAGCAGCTCCTCAGAGGTTGAAACACTGCTGTTCACCTTACACAAAACCAGCTCCAGGTGGCTTACAATCCTCAGGATCTTATGATTTATATATTAGAATAATAGAGTTGGAAGGGACCTTGGAGGTCTTCTAGACCAACTCTCTGCATAGGCAGGAAACCTCATACCGTTTCAGACAAATGATTATCCAATCTCTTCTTTAAAACTTCCAGTATTGGAGAATTTGAGCCAGGGTGGCACAGTGGTTAGAGTGCAATACTGCAGGCTACTTCTGCTAACTGCCAGTTGCCTGCAATTTGGCAGTTCAAATCTCACCAGGCTCAAGGTTGACTCAGCCTTCCATCCTTCCGAGTTTGGTAAAATGAGGACCCAGATTGTTGGAGGTAATAGGTTGACTCTGTAAACCACTTAGAGAGGGCTGTAAAAGCACTGTAAAGTGGTATATAAGTCTAAGTGCTATTGCTATTTACAACTTCTGGAGGAAAATTGTTCACTGATGAATTGTTCTAACGGTCAAGAAAGTTCTCCTTAGTTCTAGGTTGCTTCTCTCCTTGGTTAGTCTCCATCCATTGCTCCTTGTCCTGCCCTCAGTTGCTTTGGAGAATAGCTTGACTCCCTCTTCTTTGTGGCAGCCCCTGAGATATTGGATCACTGCATCATGTCACCCCTAGCCAGAGGTGGTATTCAGCTGGATCAGACCAATTTTGGCGTACGGATAGCGGAAATTTTGACAAGTTCGGAGAACCGGCAACTACCACCTCTGGCTGGCCCTGAACCATGGCTTATCCTAGGTATCTCTCCCATCCAACCGCTAGCCTCAACCAACCCTGTTTAGCTTCTTCTTCTTTTTGTCAGCTGAGAAATATTTATAAAAAATTCTCTTCTCTGTGATTCAGCCTCGGTTACAATAGTTAAAAGTGCTTTTCTGTCATGCTGCCAAGAACACCACACAAGGACTACTGTGCTGCTTGCAGGAAAATTGATGACACAGTCACTGCGAGCTCCCTTAGGGAGAGGCCGAGTATATTTTAAAAAGGATGAAATAGAAGTCATGTTTTCATTCTTACCGGGAAGGGAAAAAATGTTAATTTTAAAAAGGGGGAGAAAGGGAGAAGGACCATCGAAAGGGGACTAACCACAAAAACGGAGACTAATAGGAAGCCACAGAAATGACCTTGGAGGAACAATTCATAGACAATTACAGCAACGTGTGAAAAAGTAGGCTTTAACCCCAGGAAATATGGAAAGAAAGAGATCGAGATTAACAAAGATGCTTAAAAATTTGTCCGCCAGATGTTGGAAATGTAACCAGACCCTGGGCACATATTATCACATGTGGCGGACATGTGCAACAGCAAAGAAATATTAGACAAAAAGGCATACATGGTTAGAAAAAAAAGTGTTAAAGCAGCACATAGATTATAAACCAGAAATATTTTTGTTAGGCGATAGTACTGGAAAAGTATGATAAAGGGAATACATCAGAGGTGGTATTCAGCAGGTTCTCACCAGTTCTGGAGAACTGGTAGTGGTCATTTTGAGTAGTTTGGAGAACCAGCCAATCCCACCTCTGACTGGAGATTTGACAGTATCCTTCCCCTGCCACGCCCACCAAGCCACGCCCACAGAACCAGTAGTAAAAAAAAATTGAATCCCACCACTGGAATACATATTTAACATTGCATGTATTGACAGCAAGAATTGTATTTGCACAGTACTGGAAGCATGAAGAAACTCCTACAAAAGGTGTAATTTTAAAAAAAAAATTAGATTGTGCAGAAATGGACAGATTGACATTAAAGATAAAAGAAAAAGAAGATACAGAGTATTTTAGAACATGGGATTTGTTTTACAAATGGTTGGATAATAGAGGTGGAAATTAGGAACGAGGAAAGTATTATTATATAAGTAAAATGATCCAGACAATATACTGCTCACCAAGCATTTATGTATGTAAAGTGAAAATGTATACATAAACTGTTAAAAAGAAAGAAAGAAAGAAAGAGACTGAGATTGGCTCTCTACATTGACTCTATGGCAGGGGTGTCAAACTCAAGGCCTGCGGGCAGGATCTAGCCCATGGGGTACTTAGTTCTGGCCCATGGGGCTGGCCTGGAAACAGCAAAGGACGAGCCTGTGGTGTCTTTGCTGGTGAAAACGGAGCTCCGGGGGGTGGGGCACACTGCCACCCCAAGTTCCATTTTTGCTGGCAGAGGGCTGCAGGAAGCCATCACAACCGAAAACAGGGCATGGGGCGGGTCCACGTACAGCCCACCCAAGCTTCATTTTCTCTGGCAGAGGGCTATCAAAACAAACTAAAAACAAAGCCAAAGCAGAAATGTTTCCCCTTTTGCACTTGAGCATGCAAAAAGGGTCAGGAAGGGAAAAAGGGGAAAGAGGGAAGACAAAAAAAGGAAAGATGGGAAGAGAGCAAGGAAGGGAAAATAAGGAGAGAGGGGAAGGAAGAAGAAAGGAGAAGGAAGAAGGAAGGGGAAAGATGAAAAGGAAGGAAGGAAGGAAGGAAGGAAGGAAGGAAGGAAGGAAGGAAGGAAGGAAGGAAGGAAGGAAGGAAGGAAGGAAGGGGATTATAATGAGAGTGAAGGAGGGTCTCAGGGAAGTCCTGCCTTAGCATTTGGCCACCACAGGTGCCCCCGACATGAGTGACATTGAGCTGGGCATGCCCCCAATGGTCACCCACAGCATTCCAAGGTCAAACTCAACCCTGATGCGGCCCTCAATGAAACTGAGTTTGACACCCCTGCTCTATGGGATGGAAAAGGGAAGGAGGGATTTATAGCATTTCCACTGCTTTGTCAACTCAATTCTCTAGTTTTATTTTAAGCTCGCAGTAGACTTGCTTCTGTTTCTAAATGCATACACCCTCCTCAACCTTGGTGGGCAACATCACAATATTAGCACACCAGCTATAAGGCTAGACAGCTGAGTTGAATGCCAAACTCCTGTAGTTGAAAAAGTGAGTTAAACAGTCACTGTGTAACCAGTCCTTTCCCACTTTGCCAAGTCCTCCACACATTGACAGTACAAGCTCATTGCAAGAGAGAGCAATGTAGGTGCCTTCCTATGCCTACCTATGCCTGTTTTTGAGTTGCCATAAACAAGGGGTGGGGGAATCTGAAGGAGCAGTATGGCAGTTTAAAACCAGAAGTACATTCCACGCTTATCTTACAAAGATTGTAGCTAGGCTACCCGATCACCCCATAAAATCCTTCATTGGAGAATGTGATCGATGACACCCAGCCCATGAAGGTGCTTCATTGGAGAATCTGATTTATGAAACACCCAGGGGGGAGGGAGGAAACAGGGTCATGAGTGTCTGTGAATTACATATGCCAGAGTTGACTTCATTTAGGCCAATGCCGATATGTTGCTCCTAATAAATCTTTGGATTTTTTTGAAGCTTGGCTTGAGGCTCATGATTTAATTAGGGCAATTGCCGGAATCCTGACAGTAGGTTACAAACAAGAATGTCAAGTGCCAAGGAAATCAGGAGATTCGGGCAGTTCAAATGAGTATAAAGATTTATCACAAGCTTGAGCTCTCTACAAGAATCTGGCCAACTAATGGTCAAGGGAAATGAGTGGGAGATAAGAAGGCATTCAAGGTGGGCTGGACTTAGATCTCTTGTGGGCACACAGAGACTTGTGACTTATGACATATTTGACCCCTCCCTCAGGCTCAGTTTAGTCATCTCCTACAAAGACAACAATCTCTGGACCACAAACTTTGGCCATTGCATCATGGTTTGCTAAGAGGAAGAAAACTGTATTTTCAAAACATTTTGCTTGGAATGATGGAGATTTGATTTTAATGAAAGAAGGAAATAAAATTTCAATTGGCTCTTTTTCAAGCCAATGACATTTCCATGGAAGCATCACTTATCAATCTCTTAATTTAATTCCATTTAATTGATTCAGTTTAGGCATCACCAAACACTAATTCAACTCTGTAGCTCATTGCCTAGGGCAGTGTAATGCTTCAGATTCTGCTCAAAAACTGTAGAATCATACATTTGGAAGGGACTTAAGAAATGATCATGTACAACCCCCCCACTTCAGGACTTGCAACACTATCCCCTAGAGAGGACTATACAACCTCTGTTTGGAAACCTTCAGTGAAGAACAAGAAACCACTACATACGGTAACATGTTCCACTCATTGACAGCTCTTACAGTCAAGAAGTTCTTCCTAATATCTAATCTGTTTCTACATCCTTGAAGTTTCACCCATGAATTCTAGTGATGCTTTGCAGAGTCCAGAGGTATGTATGCCCAAAACTCAGACACCGACTCTGAATTTTAATTTGAAGAAGCTGTTCCAGCAGAACCTATGGAATGTCAGCCTTTGGAGACACAACGCCAAGGATTACCTAAGATTGATCAAATACAGAAACCACAGATAATGATGATTGCAGACCTCCAAAGCCCCTGGACCCGGGGAGTTGAGTGAAGAGCAGAACAAAGACACTCTCTGAGACTTCTTGCCAAGCAAGAGAGTAAATATTTTGATTAGAGGTGGCTGACTGAAGCCTGATTTAACCCATGAGCCCTATCAGAATCAACCATCTGATCTTTGGCGCTTGCATAATATTTGTGAGGATTCTGCTTGTGAAATTCTGACCTTTGAACTAGCTGGAAACCCTGATATGGATCATGGAACTCTGGACTGAATTTTGACTATTGTTCTGCACATTCCTCCATTAAAGGTAAGTCAAACAATTCACATAAGCTTCTTCCAGAGTTTGCATTCCTTGTCTGCTATTATCTCCTTGATCTTGAGTAAACTGTTAATTTCTATAGCAACCGTTTGTGTGAAAGTATATAATCAAAAAACCAGAAGCAGGATAGTATGTAATAGCTCTTCCCTGTAACTTTTGAAAACATCTGTATCTTCTGAGACCAACTACAGAAAGCCGCCATACAACCCTGGGAAGAAATATGGCTACTTTAAAGAGCTGCAGACAGATAATAAATTCACAGTCCTACCTGTCAAAAGCACATTTTCCAAATTATTTCCTAAGCCTTGTTCAACCCTTCTGGGAGAGATATCTTGGCAGGGCTCCTTCATTAAAAGGTCTCATGCAACTTTTAGGCTGCTCTTGAAAACCCCTTCATAGAATGACACCATGGTGTAAGTTCACAATTAAGCAATTATGAGAGGATTTGGGGAATTCTTTTCTGAACAGCTTTATAATATGAAGCATAGGATTCTTTAAATGAGACCAAGGGAGTGGCCACAGCTCAGTGGTCAAGTAGATGCTTAATTTGCAGAAGGTGTCAAGTTTAATATCCAACATTTATTTATTGATTTGATTTATACCACGTTTTTTCTGCTCTGGCAAGTGCTCAAGGTGAACATCTTCAACAGAAGAAAAGCATGCTCAGAAGGGCTGATGTGAAGCTGAAGAGCTGGGGAAGTGAGGAGAGTCTCTATCACTACCTTGACTTTACTGGAAAGAAATATTAGCAATTGTTTGAATTTATCTGGAGGTTATCGATTGCAGAAAACTGCTTGAGTGGTTAGCATATCTAGATCAGGGGTCGCCAACCTTTTGGACCTCGGGGACCACCAAACTCATAATTTTAAATCCCGTGGACTAGAGACCATGGGAAAACCCCCCAAAAAAGTCTGCAGGAAAACCCCCCACCCTGTTTTCCTACCGATCAATCATTCTTCATTTGGGATCACAGGATACCATCTCCAGCTTCGTTCTCAGGGTGTGGGGGAGAGAGACTTTTGCTTTCATGCAAGGAAAGCAGCAGAAGTCTTTCTTTCTCTTCCCCAAACTCTACCAGAAATGATTCTTTGTGAGACTTGTCGCACTGGGGCAGCCTCTTGGAGCAAGATGCCTTGCAGGGTCCCAAAGACTCATTTCTGGTGGAGTTTGGGGGAGAGAAAGAAAGACTTTTGCTGCTTTCCTTGTGTGCAGCCAAAAGCAAAAGAAGCAGCCTGGTGGCCAGGCCAGGCGTGTGGGGCAAGATCCCCTCCTCCGCCCTTTCCTCCCTCCTCTCACTACCTTGTGTTGTTCATAATACAAGCGACACAAGCCTTGTGTTCCCGTGGGCCATGTGGGCGGTGCAGCCTTGTATTCCCATGCAGCCTGGATTAATTGCTTTGGGGGTGACATTTCTCTGCAGACCACCAACATTTTCTCACAGACCACCAGTGGTCCCCAGCCCACTGGTTGGTGACCACTGAGCTAAGTGGTTGGTTAGAAGAACAGGGTCTATGACAATTCATCACAGCCAACTTGTCACAGCCAACATGCTATGGCCAATTTTCCATGGCCAACTTATCATAACCAACTCACTGCTGAGCAATTCGCCACAACCAACTCACCACAGGACAACTTCACTGCAGGACAAGTGTTACACTAATATCACATGCCAACTTTTCACAACCTCACCACTTCTGGAGGCAAGTTGTTTCACTGATTAATTGTTCTGTCAGGAAATCTCTTAGTTCTAGGCTGCTTCTCTCCTTGATTAGTTTCCACCCATTGCTTCTTGTCCTGCCTTCAGGTGCTTTGGAGAATAGTTTGGCTCTCTTTTCTTTGTGGCAGTCCCTGAGATATTGGAAGACTGCTATCATGTCACCCCTAGTCCTTCTTTTCTAGTTTAATGAAAAGGAGGACTGGGGTGACATGACAACAGTGTGGTGGTATCTTTTTTGAGGAGAATTATCATTTCCATAAGTTGGACCATAAGGAAGGCTGAGCGCCAAAGAATGAAGGCCTTTGAACTATGGTGCTGGAGAAGACTCCTGCGAGTCCCTTGGACTGCAAGGCGATCAAATCAGTCAGACCTAGAGGAGATCAACCTTGACTGCTGCTCTTTAGAAGGTCAGATCCTGAAGATGAAACTCAAAGACTTTGGCCACCTCATGAGAAGGAAGGACTCCCTGGAGAAGAACCTAATGCTGGGAAAGATTGAGGGCAAAAGAAGAAGGAGATGACAGAGAATGAAGTGGCTAGATGGAGTCCCTGAAGCAGTAGGTGTGAGATTAAATGGACTCTGGGGGATGGTAGAGGACAGGAAGTCCTGGAGGAACATTGTCCATGGGGTCGCGATCAGGGGTGGGATTCTACCAGTTCGCACCTATTCTCTAGAACCGGTTGTTAACATTCTAAGCAGTTTGGAGAACCGGTTGTTAGAAGAAATGACTGGCCTAATCCTGTAAGGAAGGCAGGAAGGAAACATTCTGGTGTTGCTTACAGAAACTGCCTCTCTATTAACCCTTATTACATTCTTGGCAGAACTAGACTTCCTGTCTCAGGAACTTCTCTGGAGTTTTTCCCCCTCTCCTTTGCTGGTACTTTGCTTGTGTGGAGTGACCATTCAAAGTTACAATGGCACTGAAAAAAGTGACTTATGACCATTTTTCACGTTTACGACTGTTGCAGCATCCCCACAGTCTTGAGAGGCCGGGCGAGGAGATGCGTGCCTCGATGTGAGTGATATTGAGTTGGACACACCCAGCCAATAACATGACCACCAAGCCATGTCCACCCAGTCACATGACCACCAAGCCACACCTACCACCTAAGCCACGTCCACAGAACCAGTTGTTAAAAATTTGAATCCCACCCCTGGTCGTGATGGGTTGGACATGACTTCGCGACTAACAATACCAAAATCATTTCCATGCCATGCAGCGCCTCACTAAGGTTAAGCCAAGTCCTCTCGAGATGACATGGCAGTATTCCAATATCTAAGAGGCTACCAGAGAAACGAGTACGTCTCCAAAGCACCCGAGGGCAGAACAAGAAGCAATGGATGGAATCTAATCACCCTACCCTTCTTCAAACTGAAAATCCTCAGAGACACCAGAATTACAATACAGAGTCCAGGTTTTCCTTGTGACCTTAGCACAACTACTAACAAGTGCCCACCTATTGTGTTCAAAATCTTTTGTCATCAACTGACAAAGGAAATATTGTTTTGGTTCACCTCTGCTGCACATGAAAAAGCAGAAGATAAAAGGTACCAAGAGTGCTGTTTACTAAATATAAAGTGAGATTCAATTTACTGTACTCTCCAGTAAGATGTTTCATAAAGGATGGATGTCAGCTTCTATATGTTGGATGGACAAAATGGTGGAAGGGACTTTGATCGTATGTTGTGCCCCAGCACTGTTTATTTTTTATTTCTTCATTTATTTATTTTCATCCCGTCTTTATTAAGGTCCTATTTTTTTTATTTCTTCATTTATTTATTTTTATCCCACCTTTATTATGGTCCCGTTTTGGTCTGTTTTGGTCCTGTTTTTTTATAATCCTAGTAGCATGGTGCTAGGAAGGGAAATAAGATTCAAAGATGTGATGTTGAACTATGTATAAAGAGGCTTGGATCAAGCATTTAGGATTTACAGGGAATGGACTATAGTTCAGAGTTGGATTAACTCTGCCATAGCCAGGTTAAAACTATAGAGTGGTACGGTGCCCTAGAGGTGGAGTTCTCGCCTCACAATCAGGAGGCTGATTGATATTAACAGAGGGATACAATCAAGATCAAGAGAGGTACTAATACCACTCTATAAAGCCTTAGTAAGACCAACACCTAGAGTACTGCATCCAGTTTTGTTCACCACATTATAAAAAAGATGTTGAGATTCTAGAAAAAGTACAGAGAAGAGCAACCAGGATGATGAGGGGACTGGAGGCTGAAACCTATGAAGAATGGTTACAGGAACTGGGCATGGCTAGTCTAATGAAGAGAAGGACCAGGGGAGACATGATAGCAGTCTTCCAATATTTGAGGGGCTCCCACAAAGAGGAAGGGGTCAAGCTCTTTTTCAAAGTGCATGTAAGCCAGATAAGGAATAATGGATGGAAATTGAACAAGGAGAGATTTAACCTGGAAATAAGGAGAAACTTTCTGACAGTGAGAACAATCAACCAATGGAACAGAAGTTGACCTTGGAAGTTGTGGGAGCACCATCACTTGAGACCTTCAAGAAGAGATTGGACTGCCATTTGTCAGAAATGGTGTAGGGTCTCCCACTTGGGAGATGACCTACAAGGTCCCTTCCAACTCTGATTATCTGTTAAATCTGTTATCTGTTAAGGAATAACCAGGACCATTCCCACCAAGACTGACAAGGCAAGTCACTAATTTATAAACAGAATGCAAACCCCACTCCCTTTTAGCACTGATGATGTTACCTAGTTTGGTAATGAAATGTCTGCAAGTAAACAACCCAGCTTAGAGGAGACCAAGGATCCCACAGTTCAACCCTCAGCTATAAATATTCTGTCATGCCCCTGTTAGAATCTGACTCCGAGGGAGAGGAGGAACAGCTGACAGGGAGTGGGAGTGTGGCTCCGGAGGTTGTGGAGGAAACTGGGGAAGGGCACAGGCCAGCTGGGCAGTCAGAGGAAGACCCAGACCCATCCCCTCTTCATCCTAGGGCACACAGGGAGAAGTGGATAAGGGAGAAACATGAATGATGCGGTCTACGGGGGAGGAAAGGGCCCTGATCCCCTTCATGGGCTGTAGCTGGGAGGACTGTTTAAAAGGACAAACTGATCATGGCCCAGCGCTGGAAGCAAAGCGTGAATATTCTAGTTTGTCAGTTATTTGAGTTCTGGCATTCTTCTCAGTGTGTGTATTTTAATATCTGTGGACGTCTTCAAGCCCTTATCCTGCCTTGTCTCATTAATTGCTTCAGTGTGGTTTGTGTTGTTTTTTTCTATTTATAATTATCTGTATTTTGAGTTTGAATGGAAGTTGTTCCTTTTCACAACTGTTTGTGGGGGAGTTTTTTTCTCCAGTCAATGATAATTGGACCTTGGAGGCCAAGTTGAAGGAATTAAATAGACTTCACCTATTTTTGTGACTTTGTTGCTTTTGTATCCCACCCTGGATCATCACATATTCTCTTCTAACATTCTTAGAACTGCTGAAAGGAACTTCTAAAAGTTCCACACCCATCTTCACTATTCAGAGCACAGATAAACCTCCCTGTGGCCTCAACAACTCTCTGAGAGAGTGCTAAGGACCAGATGACTGCAAGGTCCTTCTGTTCTCACCATTCCATCAGAACTGAAGAAGCTTCTCAGATGAGAAGTGAAACCTCTTCAAGGAAGGACACAGAAGGCCCAGTTGCCTCTTGAAAAAGCACCTTTGGGACAATGCTCTAGAGCAGTGGTCCCCAACCACCGGGCCCCGGACCGGTACCGGTCCGTGGATCATTTTGTACCGGGCTGCCTATTTTGCTTGGACGCTGCCATCTTGTTTCGACGGTGCTTGATAAAGTGCTTCTGGGTGAGCTTGTCGGTCGTCGGTTGGAAAGCGGCGTTTGGTTGCTGAAGGAATCCTCGCGCCTTAGTTTCGTCGAAGAGGGGGGTGGCGGCTTCGAACAAAGAGCCGTCCCGATGGCGGTGGAGTCTCGCGTTACTCAGGAGGAGATTAAGAAAGAGCCCGAAAAGCCCATCGACCACGAGAAGGTACAAAGGAGGAGTTGAAGGTGGCGGGGAGAAAGGGGGACGGCTGGCTGGCTGGTCGCTCAGCTCGCCTTGCCTTGGTCATGCGTGCTGATGCCGGTACCGGCCCGTGGATCATTTTGTACATTTTGTACTGGGCCGTGGTACAAAACAGGTTGGGGGCCACTGCTCTAGAGGAGAACATGCAACACCAATCAGGATTCTTAATTTTTACCCCTTCAGCTGCAATGCCAGAGGAAGTTTCCCAGGCTGAGGTTCACCAGCACCAGAGATAAATGTTTCAAGGACTCCCTTTTTCAGCATGCTCTCCATCACTTCCTGGGGTGGGGGTGGGGGGTTGATGTTCCAGCTACTCTGAAGCTGTATCTACAAATATCTCCTTTTTCCTCTCAATAATCAGAGAAAATGATTCCTCTGAGACTTTGAGCAGGGGAAATAGGATAAGCAGCTTACTGTGGGAAATGGGAAGCTTTTGTTGATAGAAGAGTCTACTTGCACATACGTGTTTACTATCTAGGGATGAAACAGAAATTGGTCCAGGTTTTTGCAGAGTTGAAGTACCGCAAAATTGTCCTTCTACAGGCAAGTGGCCTTGAAACAAGGTTTTCCCCAGCCAGAATCAGAATTAGAATAGAAATAGAACAGAACAGAATAGAATAGAATAAGAACAGAATAGAATAGGATCATAGAATAGAATAGAAACAGAATAGAATAGAATAGAATAGAATAGAATAGAATAGAATAGAATAGAATAGAATAGAATAGAATAGAATAGAATAGAATAGAATAGAATAGAACAGAATAGGATAGGATCATAGAATAGAATAGAAACAGAACAGAATAGAATAAGAGCAGAGTAGAATAGAACAGAACAGAACAAATTAGAATAAGAATGGAATAGAATAAAATAGAATGGAATGGAATAAGAACAGAATAGAATAGAATAAGAACAGAACAGAACAAGAACAGAGTAGAACAGAACAGAACAGAATAGAATAGAATAGAATAGAATAGAATAGAATGGAATGGAATGGAATGGAATGGAATGGAATGGAATGGAATGGATTGGATTGGAATGGAATGGAATGGAATGGAATGGAATAACGGAATTGGAAGGGACCTTGCTGACCCACTGCTTAGGCAGGGAACCCTATGCCATTTCAGACAAATGGTTGCCCAATCTCTTCTTTAAAACTTCCACTGTTTCAACTTCTGAAGGCAAGTTGTTCAACTGATTAATTGTTCTAACTGTCAGGAAATTCTTCAGGAACAACATCTATTTGTAAAATCAGAGGAGGGGGGAACCCTACATTTTGGGGTGTTTGCTTAATTCTGCCTGAAACAATTAGGAGTAACACACAAGAAGGAAAATTAGGTTTTCAGAAAGACACAAGAATATGTCTGACTATGAAAAGGTATAGAAATGGGCATTAAAACCCATTAATATTATGGAAAATTGTGTGCAAAAGTTTTTGTTTCAGAATGTTTTGGGCAACAGATACATTTTTATCTTGTTTTCATTAAAAAAAACAGGTCAGAGTAATGCTCCATTAATGCAGATGTTAATAAGGAATTAATTGATGTTGATCTTCACACTGACGCTTCCATCATTTGTCATGTATTGTTCACAATTGTTAAGTAATGTTATTATTAAGATTTATTATATGCTCACTTCAAAAGACTCTGGGTGGCTTGCAACATATCAAATATGCAATTCAAACATAACAATGAAACATAACGGCCTGGATAATAAAAAACCAACTAAAACTACGTCAAAGCACAACAGGGGTTCCACAAACACAATCACTCTAAGCCTGGAAAAGAGATCCAAGACTTAAGGGCCTTGTGCACTTAGAAAAGTTGCTGTCATTAAATATTTCTTTTGGGGGTATTCCTGCACTTTTATATGGGGCCTCTATTGTATTTGTAAACCAGCAAGTCACAGATGGTGGTGAGGTCAAAAGATAAGAAAGGTGGAGAGAGAGACAGAGAGACAGAGAGAGACAAAGAGAGACAAAGAGAGAGAGAGACAGAGAGAGAGACAGAGAAAGAGACAGGGAGAGGGAGAACACTGTTAATTATGGGGTCCTTGGTGCTCTCTGAACTTGGTCATTTTCTTGCAAACATTTCATTACCCAACTAGGTAACATCATCAGTTCTAGAAGGGTGTGAGGTTTGCTATCTCTTTATATACTTGCAAAGTCCGTGTTGGTGGGAGTGTTCTTGGTAGTTCCTTGATTAAGCTGTTGTTTACTGTTTACTGTTTGTCTGAGTTGGTAATTCCTTGATTAGGGTATTGTTTACTGCTTGCTATTAGCTCTGTTGGCTAAACACTCAAGAGTCCTCCCACCCCACCTCCAGTGAATCTGAGAGCAAGTACTCATGGAGAAAAATGAAATTACACTGGCAATTGTAATTCAGAATTCAGTTGCAGCTCTGAGCACTGAATGAGTAAGTTAATTTCGTCTTAATGGATGTAACAGGTGTGCTTCCCATTCAAGTAAAGCAATCTCTTAATGCAGAGACAAGAGAGTTATGAATGGGGCTGACTCCAGTTAAGTTGAAGCAGTCAAAATGGAAATGTATTAAAAAGGAAACCCCACTTCTCAAAAATTATTTATTGTAGCTACTGCCTACATTTCTTGCTGGAATATTTGAGGATTGCATTTCACAGAGAACTATCTCAACAGAACTCAGAAATCCTATGCCATTTAAGAGCTATTAAATCCAGTCACAATCATCAAATCTGCCCCCAGTGGATCTGATTAACTGGCATCGTGGTTTGTTGGTGGGTGACTAGGCATCTCTTTGAATTATGAACAGAAACGTCATTACATAAATATTTCTTTTGAAGGCCGTCAGACTTCTTCCATTGGAAGGTAAGCATTGAAACAAGGATAAGAAAATTAAGCAGTGTTTATTGTCAAAAGAGAGCACCAAATATTATTCATAAATAAACATTGGTGTGCTTTTAAGTCCCTGGCAGGAGGAATGCATGTTGAAAGCAAGTGTCATAGGTGGACCAAGAAGTATAATTATTTAACTGATCATTGTTTGGAAAAAGTGCAGAGAAACACAACTAAGATGATTAAAGGCCTGAAGACTAAAACATATGAAGAATGGTTACAGGATTTGGGTTTGGCTAGTGTAGACTCTAGAGAAAAGAAGGATTAAGGGGGACATGATAGCAGCATTCCAATATTTGAAGGGCTGCCATGAAGAAGGGGGGGCAGATTATTTTTCAAAGCACCAGAGGGCAGGACAAGAAACGATGGATGGAAACTAACCAAAGAGAAGCAACCTGGAATTAAGCAGAAACTTCCTAAAAGTGAGGATAATTTGCCTTCAGACGTTGTGGGTGCTTCATCACTGGAGGTTTTTAAGAAGAGACTGGACAGACACTTGTCTGAAATGGTTTAGGGTCTCCTACCTGAGCAGGGGTTGGACTAGAAGACCTCCAAGGTCCCTTCCAGTTTCTATTCTATTCTACTCTGTTCTGCTTTACTCTACTACACTACTCTACTCTATTCTATTCCATTCAATTCCATTCCATTCTATTGCACCCCATCCCATCCCATCCCTGTGATCATCTACTGGTGATGGGAGAGGATACTTAGATACAATGTTGATGTTTTTGATTAATATAAATAAATCTTCTTTTTCAAATCTCCTGCTAGCCTGACTCTTCCAAAGAAATGGACTGTGTGCACAGCACTGGAACAAAGAAAAACTTCTGTATGTAATAGAAGCAATCTATCTTAAACTTAAATTATTTAGATTGTACAGTTGTCTCAAAGTTAAATTATTCAAACTGTAACCGCTTTTCCCCTTTATTGTTATGAGGTGTTTGTTTGCATCAGGATAAGCTTTTTTTTTTGCCGAGAAAGCTGTCTCAAAAGGCCTCCTTTTGAAAAGCTGAGATTATTTAAATCCCACGCAAGCTGTAAATGCTACAATGCAAGCTGTCTCTTTCAGCACCTTGGACAGGTATGCAAGGAGCAGGGTGGAGTTAATCCTATTAAATGCAGGCAACTGAATAGAATGGAATGGTAACTTCAAGACATTATACTGGTTTTGTTAATTATTTTGAATTTTATGGGGAAGGGGTGCTTTGTTTATCTTGAGAAAAGGTTGCTGCAAAATGCAGAGGAGTAAATATAAACTGTGAGGAACTAAGTGGGTTTTCATTCTACACTTAAACACAAGCTTGTCAACCACATTTTAGAATCTACACAATAATTATTGTGGGTCACAAGGTTGCTTAGATCTAAACATCTGGGATCAAACATATCATATCCAACATGCCATTCATCCCTTTTGTATGGCATTGCAACTAATCTTAGTAGTCTGTAACTAATAAGATACAGCAAGGGTCTTCAAACTTGGCAACTTTAAGGCTTGTGGACTTCAACTCCCAGAATTTCTGATCTAACATGACTGGAGGAGGAATTCTGAGAGTTGAAGTTCACAAGTCTTAGAGCTGTCAAGTTTGAAGACCCCTGAGATACAGCAATAACACTATATTACTGTATTATCACAATTTAGAATAGAATAGAGCTGGAAGGGACCTTGAAGGTCTTCTAGTCCAGCCCACTGCTCAAGCAGGAGATTCTACACCATCTCAGACAAGCGACAGTCCAGTTTCTTCTTAAAAACATCCAGTGATAAAGTGCCCACGATTTCTGAAAGCAAAGCTGTTCCACTGGTTAATTGTCCTCACTGTTAGGAAGTTTCTCCTTAATTCCAGGTTGCTTTGCTCTTAGATTAATTTCCAACCATTATTTCTTGTCCTGCCTTCTGGTGCTTTGGAGAATAATTTGAGAATATTTTTTTTTCTTTTCTTGCATTCAATCATGTCCAATTCTCAGACATGGCTTGGATAATTCCCTAGAGTTTTCCGGTTTCCAACGCATGCATGCGCACCAGCCAGCTTGTCTCCACGCACGTATGCATGCATGCCAGAAACTGGAAGACCAGGTGGCCAGCACAGATGCACGCACCAGAAACCAGAAGCTCAGCTTCCTGGTACATGAATGCACAAGCCAGGGAGCTTCTCTTTTGGTTTCCAGCGCGCACACGCATGCATGCTCTCATTTCAGCATTCAGTGCCAAAAAGGTCATACTCTTGTCCTCACGCTGTCGACATCACTCTAACTTACTGAATGATTACTTCATTAGCCCATGTTTCTGGGTTTCCACCATAAACAGAATTATAGGTAGTCCTCAATTTATGACCACAATTGAGCCTGAAATTTCTGTTGCTAAGTGAAGCAGTTGTTGAGTGAGTTTTGTCCCATCCTATGACATTTCTTGGCACAGTTGTTAAGTTAATCACTGCGGTTGTTCAGTTAGAAACATGATTGTTAAGTGAATCTGGCTTCCCCATCTACTTTGCTTGTTAGGAGGTCATCAAAGATGATCCTATGACCCTGGGATAATGCAACCATCATAAGTATGGATCAGTTGCCAAGCATCTGAATTTTGGTCACCTGCCAATGGGGATGCTGCAAGGGTCATACGTAAGTGTGAGAAATGGTCGTAAGTCCCCTTTTTTTCAGTTCTGTCGCAACTTTGAACTGTCACTAAATGAATTGTTGTCAGCTGAGGACTACCTGTATACTTGTTGTGGAATGAGAACTCTTAGCAACAAGTATGATCAGCAGTGGGGCATCTGGGAACAGTGTTTAGCCTTAGGTTCTACCTGAATTTTTCAAGAATCATTTCCGAGATATGATTTGTGCCTGAACAGCCCCTCCCCCCCTTTGAGAATCAAAGATACAGCTTAGTGATCTATTAGATTCAATAAGGCCTATGGATGACAGCAGGCCCCAGAAGAAAGAGACATGAACCAAAGTTTTCAGCTAGGATGGTTTCAAAACATACCAGAACTATTTGTAAGCCTGCTGAGCCATTGCTAACTGTGAAAACATTTTTTTGCAAAGTATGCACTTGGATGGATACGTTTAAAACAGGAAGAATGAAACTGTTGGGAATGAGGAACTGAAAGTAATGTACATAAAGTTGTTTAAGGAAAGTGACAGTTGTGAAGCATGTATGTGGTTAGAAGACAAGTATAAAGGATAGGGTTGGAGATCAGCTCAGGGCCCTTTGATTTATGTCAGTCCTTGCGGGACCTGCTGTATGTCATTGGACCCCATTGCAATGGCTTATTAATGTAAGTGTATTACTGCTATTGGCAGGTAAAAAGACCAAAGGAGGAGGGGTTTGTGTGTGTTGTACAGGTCACCTTCAGGAAGTGAGGGGAGCTGAATGTCAACTAAAAAGATACTCCTTTGGTCTTTTTAGCTGCCAGAAAAAGGGAATGGGGGAAAACAAGGCATTCCTTAAATGCCTAGATAATCACCCCAGCAGCCCAAAGTTTTTGGAGCGTAAGAAAGTTATTGGAGAGTATGATGGATAACTCTTGAAGATGGATGTGTCCCATTGGAGTAGTCACATCCAGGAGGTGGTTGGAAGACCAGGATCAAGGAGGAAATGTATGATGTAATTTAGTATCACCTGCATCCAGCTAACACCAACATGGCCACTTCTAATAAATCAATTTTCTTTTCTCTTAGATGAGGCTAGAGACTTTTGATTTGAATGAGGATGAATTTGTTGGAGCCCCAACATCCATTATATCTTTTATATCTATTCATTTCTTATGTTCCAAGTTATTAGAAACAATAAACCTCTGATCTTAAAATATGAATTTTTGTTTGTGTTGCTGTCTGTTTCCTATTGGTATTTTTTTATGACACCCCAAACCATGAAAGACAGTTGAAGTTCTTCCAAGCAGATTACTTGATTGTTCCGCACTTATAGACAGAATCTTGCCAGAATGAAGCAGTTTGCTGTTTACATCTGAATTCTGGTCATGCAACCATGGAGATGCTGCAACAGTTGTAAGTACCAAAAACATAAATCCCTTTTTTCAGTGCCATTGTGACTTTGAATGGTCACTCAATGAACTGTGGTAAATTGAGGACTACCTGTATAAAGGGACCACAGGGGTTGGGGATGCACATCATGCCAAGCTAAAATGTGGTTGACAAGCTTGTGTGTCTTGTGAACTCTGTGTTTTAATGCTACCAGCCCTTGTCTGGCCTTTTCCAGCAGGCATCTCTCCCATGTGTTAGAGGTCACATCATTCAAAAATCCATGCTTCATACCCTAGCTTTGTGTATGGAAGGGGATGGTTGTTTTACCTTACTGATGTAACAGTAACAGAATCAGGGACTTCAGAGGTAATCTAGTCCAACCCCCTGCTCTCGCAGGAGACCTACACTATTTCTGATAAATGCTATCCAGTCTCTTCTTAAAAGCATCCAGTGATGGGGCAGCCACAATTTCAAAAGGCAATGTGTTCCACCGTTCAATTGTTCTCATCATTAGGAATTTTCTCCTTAGTTCTAGGTTGCTTCTCTCCTTGGTTAGTTTCCATCCATTGCTTCTTGTCTCGCCTTATGATCCTTTGGAAAATAAGTTGGCCTCTTTTTCCTTGTTGCAGCCCTTCAAATATTAGAAGACTGTTATCATGTCACCCCTGGTCCTTTTTTTTCACTGGACTAGGTATACTCAGTTCCTGCAATTGTTCTTCATACGTTTTTCACTTCTAGGAATAGAATAGAATAGAATAGAATAGAATAGAATAGAATAGAATAGAATAGAATAGAATAGAATAGAATAGGATAGGATAGGATAGGATAGGATAGGATAGGATAGGATAGGATAGGATAGGATAGAATAGAATAGAATAGAATAGAATAGAGGGACTTCCGGTTTGCAAGGTTTCGGCGGCGGCAGGGATTCGCGACACCGCGCGATCCCTGCTGCGTTCGCCGCCAGGGTTCCCGCGATCCGTTTGGATCTGGGGGATATAGCTGCCCCGTAGAGGCAGCTGAAGACAGGGGGAGCCAGAAAGGGGTTTGGGGGCATCGCAGACCCCCTCCTCAGCCGGCAAAAGCCCCCTTTTCCCGAGGCAGAGGAACGGCGGTCAGCAATGGCCGCCACGAAGAAATCTGCAGCCGGACAAGCAGGTGCAGGAGGGAGAAAGTTTGAAGAATTGTGAAAGTTGCTTTCAACCGGGACAAGACAAAAGAAAGGGACCTGGAACCTTGAAGGCTGCTAAGTATATATTGTTTCCAGTGAGAGTTACAAGCTGCGAATATTCTAAAAGGGAAAGGTTTTTTTTTTTTGTTCCACTCTCCTTCCTAACGTAATAGCGGATGGAAAAAACTCTTCTGGCTGTGAGTGGGAAGGGAGAGGGGAAAAAAATTGGAGCAAAATTTGAAAATAAGGAGAAGATTGCCTAGAACTTTAAAGAGTTACTAAACATCAATAAGACTTCTAAAAAATATATTTGAAAGAGAACTTTGTGATTAAACTTTAACTCCAGAAAGAGAAAGTGAAGAAGAAGAAGGTATTTAAAAGAAACAGCCTGTTTGGATTGTTTGGTGATTTTGGAACTTTTGAGAATTATTTTTAATTAAAAACATCTGGGTGGTTGTTTGGAAAAACTTTTTCTCTACATAATGGCATCATTTGTGGATGGACTGAAACTTGTATATCAAAAATATGAAAGAGAAAAGCAAGAAGGGAAAGATGTTTTTGGCACTCTTTTTCCATTTTATACTAAGTTTATACTTATGTGAAGCAGAATGAGCAACAGGATGATGGGGACAAAGAAGAAGCCATCTTTGATTAACAAATAACCTTGGTTGGAGAAGGGAAAAAGAAAGAGAAAAAGGAAAAGAAGACTTTAAGATCTGGAAAAACAACCCAAAAAGAGAAGAATAAGGTGAAAAAGGGACATTATGTTAGGAGATAACAGAAAGAGGGCAAACAGAAGAAAAGGGAGGTGGAGAGACAAGGGGTTAAAGAGGACAAAGAGAAGAAGAAGCAAG
Organism: Notechis scutatus; assembly: GCF_049901735.1. Lineage (NCBI taxonomy): Eukaryota > Metazoa > Chordata > Lepidosauria > Squamata > Elapidae > Notechis > Notechis scutatus. The sequence continues at coordinate 10,389,797 of NC_142011.1, read as the reverse complement.
GGAGAAAGGAAGGGATGAGAAGCCTTAATGGTGGGGAGCAAGATGTGAAGAAGCAAAAGTTTTTTCGAGATAATGGATAAATCTTATTGAAATTGGGATTCTAGAAAGGTACATAAGATTGCATTTTTATATTTGTATTTAGAAATAACCATAGAAAATTGGAAATAATATGTAATTTAAAATGTGATAAAATATTTAATATAAACTAGTGAAATTTTTGTTAAGAAAAAGGGAGAACTGTAATGAAATATGATTTAAAACATGTGATGTGGGGGGGTAATAATTTTTGGAAAGCATAAGTGTTCCCACAAAGGCATGATATTTAATTGAAATGGATAAAATGTTTAAGATATAAATGATTGTTAATATTAATGATTAGATTATGGTATATTAGCGAATTTTTTTGTGAAATGAGAGACTTGAAGTAGAAGAAGGAGGAACATCGTAATGAAATAATGAGCTATAATATGTGAGGTGGGGGGGAATAATTATGGAAAATAGGTGCTCCCATAAAAGTATGTGATTTAACTGAAAAGTAATGTGTTAGATGTTTAAGATATAAATGAATATCAATATTAATGAATAGATTTGTATTATTTTTGATAATATAGTATAATTTTAGAATGTACCAGACAGAATCCCAATGTAAGTTATGTGTTTTATATTAAGTATTATAAATATAGGGGAAGGAGATAAAGGCATCATACTCCATTTAGTGTACAGGAGAAGTTTTTCTTCTTTTTTAAAGAAGAAAAATAAATGGATGGTTGGAAATAGAACAGACAAAGAATAATAAATATTATGATTCGAATTGAGAGGTGATAAATAAAATAAAATTGAGAAAATTTAAAAGTGAGGAGAAGTTATATAGAAAATTGAAAATGTTAATAAGATATGAAATGGTATGTAAAATGAATATGAATTTGAATTTGTGTCTGTGCCAAGAGTTATAACCCGGGACTAAGCAACTTTCAGAAAAGAGATTTTTTATGTTTTTATGTTTTGTGTTTTTGTGTATCTATGTTTTGTATGTCTTTAAAAATTAATAAAATTTGGTTTAAAAAAAAAGAATGGAATAGAATAGAATAGAATGGAATGGAATGGAATGGAATGGAATAGAATGGAATAGAATGGAATAGAATAGAATAGAATAGAATAGAATAGAATAGAATAGAATAGAATGGATTGGAATAGAATAGAATAGAATAGAATAGAATAGAATAGAATAGAATAGAATAGAATAGAATAGAATTATGGTGGACTGACATTCGAAATGAGACACAGGGAAAATGTCTGAGAAAATGCCAGCCCTGAGTGAACTCAGGTAGCAGTATTTATTGAGAAAAAACACAAGCAAAAATACAGTATGCATATTCAGAAACAATGACCTCTACAGGAGATTACTTCACCAGCATGAGAACATACAATCTTGGAAAGTCCCAGATGTTACCTTACTAGGATGAGATCATACAGCCACGGAAAGTCTCATGGGAAAGTCTGGAAAGTCCCATGAGAAAGCACAACTGTGTACCTTGAACTTTTACCTATTTTCCTGTTCCTTCTAAACTTGCAGATCAAAACAGGATGAGACACTCATGAGCGAAGGTACTCCTACCCCCACCAAGAATGCCTACATACCCTAGACCTATTGCTAGTTATTCAAAGGCCTTACAGAAAATGATAAAATGATCAATAGATTATATTACCACATTCCCTCCTTTTTTATTTATTCAAAGATAGGGGTGTTTTAGTGGCATAGTACACAGTTCCCTCACGACCTGGTCCCATACGCCGGAAGACTGAGGTACACATTTGTAATAGATTAGGAATACATTGAATAAAACAACATAATAAGATACATATAGCAATAATAATAACAACCCCTTGCAATAAGGAGCGAAACCATGATCCATCAGGAAGCCAGGACCACAGACTGTCCCAGAATGATGCATTAAACCCATCGGCTCCAGACTGATGCTGAGCAATACGATCTTCCATGTCCTGAACAGTCTTTGTAATGTTTGGCTCATAATTATGTATAAAAACACAGCAATGCGAATGAATTAAAGCACAAACTCCTCCTTGGGCAGCTAACATAATATCTAAAGCATATCGATTTTGCAAAGTAACTTTACGAATTTCAGACATTTCTACATTAATCATCTTAATATTCTTTATAGTATCATTAAACATAGCAACAGTAAAATTATTTAAAATATGAATATCCCTATAGTTCATAGCAATTCCCAAAGGCGGGATGAAACCTCGAGAAATTTGTGTCCATAGATTACCTCCCATTGTCAACCCGGAACTCAACTCTCGGACGATTTCGGATCCGAACATCAGGAGGTAATGTATCTAACTTATAGATACCCGGAATGACAAACCCCAAAGTACATGTCCCTGACCAATTTGCAGGGATTTGTCGATATGCCACAGTCCGCATAAAAACCAAAACCCTTCCAGCTGTACATAACCTTGTTGACTTGCCGCTTGCATCAGCTGTTTCATGTCTAGATATTGATACTGGCGAATACGTCAGACTCATTTTTCCCATTTACCCAAGTTATGTTGTTCTCTGAACCATTTGTCCACTTAATAGTGTAATTGCAGACACTATGATTCCCCAAGAATTGCGAGTTTGTAATGTTTTGGAAACATAAATGTGCTGGAGACTGCAGTGCAGTCTTCACCTTGACCGTGAAGTTCGTGGCATATGAAATGTTATGCCCTCCGGTCTGCAAGGTAGACCGATTAAATGGAACTCCATGTAGAGTCAGTCCTTCTCCCCCTTTTCCAGGAAGATGCATACACAACCAACAATTGGTGATGTTCAAGTTTTTGGCAGTTGTACGCAAGTCTTTAATGTAATTATTATCTGTCCACAAATCATCGCCCAAATCTCCGGCACGCTGAACATGCTGTCGCTGCTCTCTCCGCACCCGAGCAGCCCAGGACAGATTAGTCAGAATCAGCAGGATCAGGAACCACAGATGCGCCATCTTGCTCCTTCGAAACTTCCTTCACGGGTGCCTGCGAATGATCCGGTCGAACACACCGACCAGGAACCCAACGAATTTGACCAAGATGTTCAACTGCTGCATAACCACGTCCCCACGTTATCAGCTCAGCAGGAACCCATGCCGGATCCGGAAGGAACCGCACCAACACCCGAGGTCTCACCGCATCTGTAGAAGGAGAAGAAAAATGCCTGCTGGCCGCGCTCGCAGGGGGTTACCAGACAAATTTAAAAAATTTAAAGTATATAAAGCTAGATTTAATTGATCTTGAATCGCCGGAAGCCCCAGGAGCTTCCCTCCTTTTTATTTAATTTAGTCAACATGGTCTTGAGCGTGGCATTATGACGTTCTACAATAGCTTGCCCTGTAGAACTTTTCTAATTGTTATTGAACCAATTCATGTAAATGAACTAATTTCTCATTAGTCAAAGGCCATTGGTCTATCCACACTGGCTCCTGTTGGAGTAATTGTAATTTTAATAACTCCACAGGTGGGTGTTCAGTCATCATGAATGACAACCCTTGTATCAAACTGTTGCATCAAATCTCTGCCCCACAAGTTAACGTGAAGGCACAGAACAATTGGTTGGACAAATGCAACAGCCCCTCCCTGCTGTGTTTTAACTCTAAGAATCTTCCTACTAACCCGTGCGTCTTGAAGTCCTCCGACTCCTCAAACAGACGGTGTAGGATCTGTCGGCCACTCCCTAGGCCACTCACTTTCGCTGATCACAGAGACATCTGCTCCAGTGTCCAGCACTCCAGTAAACTTTCTGCCTTCAACCAAAAAGTTAATTTTGGTTTGTCATTTTGCCTAATACCTTGCATAATAGAAAACACACTAGACTCCTTAACCCTATCCGTAGATCCAAATCCACCCTGACGAATTCCATCTGACTCTCCCAAAGACATAGATGGCAAAACTATAAGCTGTGCAAAACAATCCCCTTTTTCAAAGATTGAGGAACAGGTGAATGAACCTGAATTTTGATCTGACCCTCATAATCCGAATCAATAACCCCAGGAACCACAAACAATTGACGCCTATGAGCCGATGATCTAGGAAGAAGAAGACCCACAGAAGCCGGAGGCAACGGTCCATAGAAATCCGTTGACCCTAAACAAACTACATGCGGATATCCCAATTCCAAATCCTCGGCTAATGGAAGATCAATTCCTGCTGAACCTTTAGTAGCTGGCGACCACATCTTATCCCTACCTCTCTCTGGTGGCTCCAACCCTTCGGACATTACTTCACTCTTTAGAGTAGGGAGAATGCCCTGATCCCTGCTTCCTAGTTTTTTCCCTCAGAATGAAGTCTGCACTGATTTGCCCAATGGTAGCCTTTCTTACATTTTGGGCACACTGATTTAGGACGAACACCCTGTCCCATTGATCTCTTATTCTGCTGACTTTGACCTCCTCCAGGAGCCCGACATTGCGCTTTAAAATGTCCAGGCTTCCCACAATTGAAACAATTCCCCTTTTGAGCATGTCCTGCTTGTAAAGCCAAAGCTAAAGTTTCCATGTTAAAAGACTGACTCCCAACCTTCCTACATGCATTAATCAAATCCGCGATTTCTCGCTCTCCACTTGCTACAAGTGGATTTAAGATCTTTCTGCAATCTGTGTTAGCTTGTTCTACTGCTAACTTCAAAAGCAACTCTTTCTGGGCGAATTGATTATCAATTTGTCTTTCAATAGCCAATTTCAATCTGCTAATGAAATTTTCATAGGGTTCATTGTTCCCTTGTTTGATGTTAGTAAAGGTCTTCTCACCACCTTCGCTGTCAGGGAGAGCCCCTATGGCTTGAAAAATTAATTGTGGGAGAAGAGCGAACCCCTCATCAGGCATACCATCTCTCTGTTGTTCCACTGTTGTAAAATTACCAGCTCCGTAAAGCTGATCTGGGGTAACATTTGCTGTTCCCCTCTGGACTGCCAGCTGTCTCCATTTCTGATCTAACACCAAATATTGAGCTGGAGTTAAAATCATATTTAACAGAGCTTTCCAGTCAGCCGGAATCATTTTATTTCCATAACCAACTGCTTCTAACAATGCCTGAGTATATGGCGATCTAACACCATATTCCTTTGCTGCTTGCTTAACTTCCTTCAAAATCCTAAGAGGTAAAGGCTTCCACTCCCGCTGCGGATTCAACGCAGCATCCATGACAATTTCTACTGGATTAAGTTGAACTTCTACTCCAAACTCCACCAAATCATCTCCTGATAATTCCCCTCTATTCTTTGCTTCTTGAATAGCTGCAGTAACTGCATCCACCTGAACCCTTAAAGGTAAACTCTTATCCTCTGACAAAGTATTTCTAGCGCCGGACAGTCCCCCAGATTTATCTGGAGGTGCCGTCGGCGGCAACAAACGTACCGCATGGTAAAGCGGCAAACCTTCTTCGGGGGTGCTAGGAGCGGTTGTTCATAAGTAGCTAACGCATCCATAATCACCCTCCAGGTTAACAAAATTGAAGAAGGGCACGAGGTTCCTCGTGCAAAAATTTCCCTATCTTTTTCCAGGACTCTACTTTAATACTACCTCCCTCCGGATATGACTTAATATTTTTCCAAACATACTGTAGTAAGTCCTCAATTTCTTTCTTTCCTACAGCACAACCCCTACTGCCAATTCCAAATCCAAAACTATTCCCAATGATCCCTCTCAATTCCCTGATGTGCTCTTTCTGAGCCTTGAGAGATCTCCCCCATATTCACGAAAGAATCTATCTTCGTCCAGCGAAGAAGATGAGGGCCCAGTCGACGTCCGCGACGATGAGTATAGGATGCGGGAAACGTATAGCCTTCCAAGCTATCACGTCGGGGTCACCATTTATGGTGGACTGACATTCGAAATGAGACACAGGGAAAATGTCTGAGAAAATGCCAGCCCTGAGTGAACTCAGGTAGCAGTATTTATTGAGAAAAATACAAGCAAAAATACAGTATGCATATTCAGAAACAATGACCTCTACAGGAGATTACTTCACCAGCATGAGAACATACAATCTTGGAAAGTCCCAGATGTTACCTTACTAGGATGAGATCATACAGCCACGGAAAGTCTCATGGGAAAGTCTGGAAAGTCCCATGAGAAAGCACAACTGTGTACCTTGAACTTTACCTATTTTCCTGTTCCTTCTAAACTTGCAGATCAAAACAGGATGAGACACTCATGAGCGAAGGTACTCCTACCCCCACCAAGAATGCCTACATATCCCTAGACCTATTGCTAGTTATTCAAAGGCCTTACAGAAAATGATAAAATGATCAATAGATTATATTACCACATAGAATAGAATAGAATAGAATAGAATAGAATAGGAAAGACTAGACTAGAATAGACTAGACTAGAATAGAATAGAATAGAATAGAATAGAATAGAATAGAATAGAATAGAATAGAATAGAATAGAATTTTTTATTGGCCAAGTGTGATTGGACACAGAAGGAATTTGTCTTGGTGCAAATGCTCTTAGTGTACATAAAAGAAAAGATACATTCATCAAGAATCATAAGGTACAACACTTAATAATAGTCATAGGGTACAATAAACAATCAAATCTTACTAGGAATCAGGCAGTATAAATCATAAGGATACAAGTGACAAAGTTACAGTCATACAGTCACAGGTGCAGGGGTGGGATTCTACCAGTTCGCACCTATTCGCTAGAACTGGTTGTTAACATTCTAAGCAGCTCAGAGAACTGGTTGTTAGAAGAAATTACTGGCCTAATCCTGTAAGGAAGGCAGGAATGAAACATGCTGCAGTTGCTTACAGAAATTGCCTCTCCGTTAACTCTTATTACATTCTTGGCAGGACTAGACTTCCTGTCTCAGGAACATCTCTGGAGGTTTTTTTCCCCCTCCTTTTCTGGCACTTTGCTTGTGTGGAGTGACCATTCAAAGTTACAATGGCATGGAAAAAAGTGACATGACCATTTTTCACATTTATGACTGTTGCAGCATTCCCACAGTCTTGAGAGGCCAGGCGAGGAGATGCATGCCTCAATGTGAGTGATATTGAGCTGGACACATCCAGCCAATAACATGACCACCAAGCCATATCCACCCAGTCACATGACCACCAAACCACGCCCACCACCTAAGCCACTCCCACAGAACCAGTTGTTAAAAATTTGAATCCCACCCCTGCACAGGTGGGAGGGGATGGGTGATAAGGAGTGACAGATCCTCAATGGAAGGCAGATTGGTAGTAATTGTTTTTACTGCAGTCCTAATTATCCTCTGAAGTCTGTGTCTGTCCTGTTGGGTTGCAGAGCCAAACCAGACAGTTGTAGAGGTGCAGAGGACAGACTCAATAATTCCTCCGTAGAACTGGATCAGCAGCTCCTTGGGCAGTTCGAGCTTTCTGAGTTGGCGCAAAAAGAACATTCTTTGTTGTGCTTTTTTGATGATGTTTTTTATGTTAGATATCCATTTTAGGTCTTGTGATATGATAAAACCTAGAAATTTGAAGGTAATCGTTTTTGTTGCTTTTCTCTGGATTCTCAACATCGCTTTTGTATTGGGGTGACCAAAACTGGATGTACTATTTTTAGTGTGACCTTTACAAGGCTTTGTAGAAGGGTACCAGTACTTCACAGGATTGTCATTGGTACTCCTCTTTGAATCAGTAAAGTAGATCATTACTCTCTCAATCTGGTATACAAAATGCTCTTGCATTCAAGCCATCCTAGCTTTGTTCATCCACAAGTCAATCCAGCAGCATTTAACAGAGCCGACTCCCATCTAAGTGAGCAGAGCATTTCAACCGTTGTCTCTTGGTATCAATCTCATCCATTCCAGCTGAAGGTTTTTTTATTTTTTTTATTTGAAAGGCATTCATTTATCTTTCCCCCTCGAGCTGTCTACCCATAAGCCTCAGAAAATGCAACAGCTTGACCTATAAGGCTTTGGATGCAATCGTTCAGGCACTTATTTTAGAACTGAGCACTGACTGCTCGGAAATAGCTCATGTGAGATTGACAGCTTTCGGCAGGGAACAGGAAGGAGACCAATTGTTCATTCCTGTGAAGTCCCAGCTGGTTCAGCAGGCTCCTTCCCATATATGTCACACAAGATCAGGAGTGTTGGACTTCTGAAAGCCATCAGCCAGGCCATCTTTTCTCATACCACCACTGCCCAAAGAAGAAGCATGGTGGCTCAGTGGCTTAATGATGCTGGAGATGGTCTCAGCTCTGGAAGTTTGAACCCTAGTTGCTGCATGGCAGGTTGAGCTCCTGTCATGTTTTATGCAAGTAGATAGGTAGATGCCACTTCGGTGGGAAATGAGCTGGTGCTCTGTGCAGGCTGTCAGATTCCTGATGGCTCTGAATCTTTCTTGGTTGTGGCTCCCACTTACGAGGCAGCTCCGGGAAGGGAGGGGCCTTGGGTGATGCTGCAGGAAGAGTCACTATTTGGATCACATGACAATGGGGCTGCTGCAAAGGTCATAAGTATGCGTGTGTATATGAGTATTATGTATGTGCTTGGGTAGATATACACTCTCTTGAGAGCAGGCAACAGAATTTCATTTTTAATGTGGGCCGGTGTGCCCACAGTAAAAAAAAAAATGATAATAGAGTTATCTAAGTGCAAGGACTGGTCATAAGTCACAGTTTTCAGTGTCGTTGTGACTTTGAACAGTCGCTAAATGAATGGTTGCAGATTGAAGACTATCAATAGCATTTAGACTTATATACCATCTCACAGTGCTTTTTATAGAACCCTCTAAGCGGTTTACAGAGTCAGTCTATTGCCCTTTAACAATCTGGGTCCTCACTTTATCTACCTGAGGAAAATGGAAGGCTGAGTCAACCTGGAACTGGTCAGGATCAAACCACTGGCAGTTGGCAGAATTAGCCTGCAAAACCACATTCTAACCATGGTGCTACCATGTAGTATCATTACTTAGGATCACTGGCTGTTCCCCCTCCCCCACCAAATTTGTAAGTTTTGATTGACACCATGTTATCTGGCCCTCCAGTTCTCTATACCAGGGGTCCCCAACCACCGGGCCCTGGACCGGTACTGGTCCGTGGATCATTTTCTACCAGGCCGCCGGTTTGCTGGGTGCCGCCATCTTGTTTCGACAAGAAAGTGCTTCTGGGTGAGCTTTTCCAGTTGGAAAGCGGCGTTTGGGTCCTGAAGGAATCCTCGCACCTTAGTTTTATCGAAGGGGTGGGGGGCGACTTCGAACGAAGAGCCGTCCCAATGGCGGAGGAGATTAAGAAAGCACAAAAAAGGTACAAAGGAGGAGTTGAAGGTGGCGGGGAGAAGCGGGGGACGGCTGGCTGGCCGGTCGCTCGGCTCGCCTTGCCTTGTCATGGGTGCTGATGCCGGTACCGGGCCACGGATCATTTTGTGATGCCGGTACCGGGCCGTGGCACAAAAACGGTTGGGGGCCACTGCAGTCTATACTACACATCTGTCATATAGAGCTAGTAAGTAGAGGTATTTTATTTTGTTTTTATTTTAATTTTTCTGTCCTTAAATTTGTTTGCCAACCATCAAAGCAACTCTGAAAATCATGGGTGTTACTCTAGGAGACCTTAGGAAATTGTTGGGGATCATAATTTTTAAGGAACAGGAGACAATTTGAAATGAACAAATAAATGAAGAGATAAAGGATAATGTGCACACATTTTGAAGAGAGAGAAGTTCCCCAGGGATGGGCTCCAGTATGAACCCAAAAGTTTGGACAAATAAACTTTTGGTCCTGGGGACCAACTCGGATTGGATCCTGATTTGCTTTCTTTAACATAAATGAAGGCAGATATATGTGTCCCAGGATAATGTTGCATGATCCAATCTGGGTTATATTCTGGAGTGAGAGAAGTTCTCTAGAAGGATGGGCTGTATCAGGAGTCCAAAAGTTCAGAAGACTAAACTTCTGTTCCTGGTGACTGACCCAGATTGGATCCTGATTTATTTAATACGTTGTAACAAACTGGAGCCTCCCACATCACCATTTCTATTAAACTTCAACTAAAGTTTTATTAAATAGGTTCATGCATTCTGGGAGTCCAAACATTAGACTGTAATTAATAACTGCTCAATGCAATTTATTAAAGAGGTTAACAGCACCCAAGGCAATCAAATGATCATTTAATGCTCAATCACTCAAAGAATCACTTAATATTCAATCTCTCCAGTCAACAACCTACAGCCTAATACACACATTTTAAGCCATAAGCACTTCTGGGAAATCTCATGTTTTTGATTCGATGAAAAATGTGTGAATTTTTGTCCAATATCTTTTAGCTGACCACCACATATGGTAATATGTGCAAGACCACCACATATGGTAATATGTTCCTGGTGTTTGATGACACTTCCAGCATTTGGTTGATTTATCATTTTTGAGAGTAACTTAATGTATAGTTCTGATCAGGGCTCTCCAACCTTGGCAACTTTAAGCCTGTCAGACTTCAACTCCCAGAATTCCCCAGCCATCAAAGCTGGGGAAAGGCAAAGCTGGCTGGAGAATTCTGGGAGTTGAAGTCCACCAGGCTTAAAGTTGCCAAGTTTGGAGACCCTTGGTGCTGATTCTTTGTGCTAATGGCTCTGTTGGAATGCCAGCTGGGTTTTTTTTCCTCAGACTTTTCCATCTCTAGGCAGGACTGTATACATTTTGGAGCTACAATAAGAAATAACATAGGAATTAATATAGTGGCTAAGAATGAGCGTTTTGGGCCTAGAAAATCTCGACTCCATTCTCATTTCATTTGGGACAACTCCTCGTCTTGTAACCTTAGCCTCCCATCTGCAAAGGATTATTGAATTAACTGTCTGAGAAAAGCACTGGGAAATGTTTGAAATGTGCCCCATTAGTGCTCAGTATGACTACAGCAGGTGTCTGAAACTTAAGCTAAATGTTACGCTGGAGACCTGTAAGCAATTGTAGGAATCAGCAATTGGATGTAGAAGAATGCAAGGCAGGAACATGGAATGAATTTCTTGAGGGTTTGGCTGTTTCCCCCTTCTGGCATTTGGTGACTCAAAATCCCTCTTGATGACCCCAAACGAGTCATTTTTCTAGCAACAGATCAGGAATGCACAATTTTCATTGGCACAAGGGCCATATTGATGCAGCATATGAAGGTTACACATCAAACATTGGTGGGGCCAGAATATACTGGGAGGGGGGGGTCAAGAGTCTTAAAGGATATTGCATGGATGATTTGGGGGATGAATTGAAGAGATGCTGCCTCTGAAACAACCAGATAAGGGAGTCAGGAGCCTCCAATGATTCAATAGACAGAGGGAGAAATTTAGAAAATTAATCCTAATGGATTAAGCAGTTAAAAGTTGCAGTGGAGAGTTTGTACATTGAGTCTATGAAGATTCTCAGTCATCTAGGTCATGGTTATTATCCCAAAGGTGTCTTTTTTTTTTGTCAAGGGGCAACTGGACTGTCTTTGTTTCACCTTGAAGATGCTTCACTTCTCATCCAAGAAGCTTCTTCAGTTCTGACTGAATGGTGAAGAATGGAAGGATTTATGTTCCTTGCAGTCCTCTGGTCATTAGCACTCTCTCTGGGAGTCATTGAGACCACTTGGTGATTTATCTGTGACCTCAGAGTCACCTGTATCAGAGTGCAAAAGGGGAAGCAACCTCCTTGGGATGGCTGAAAGAACTGTGTTCTAAACAGGAAATAGGTGCTATTGGATCTTTCTCCTTCTGTTGAGAGAGGGTCATTAAATTTGAACATAGATGTGCTCTTTGACCTCACTTTCAAACCAGTGGTCTTCTCTGTCCAGAATGTGAAGTTGGCTGTCTTCTAAAGAGTACTCTTCGTCTTTCAAATGCGTTCAGATTTGCAAGATCCTTTCCCCCTCCCCCCTCAACTGTTCTATTTACTTTTGTATTTTGTATTTTATAATACTCTATAACTTAATACAAAAATCGATTCGCATTTGCAAGATTCTGTTAATGTAGCCTTAAACTAAACCAGAATGAGTTCATCTTGTCATATCTTCTGTCTGATTTATCAGGAAGGCTAATCAGTACCCTTCCTAAAGGTCAAGGTTCCCCTCGCACATATGTGCTAGTGGTTTCTGACTCTTGGCGGTGGGTGCTCATCTCTATTACAAAGCCGAAGAAGAGCCAGCGCTGTCCCAAGACGGCTCTGTGGTCATGTGGCCAGCATGACTAAACATCGAAGGCGCATGGAATGCTGTTATCTTCCCACCAAAGGGGTCCCTGTTTTTCTACTTGCATTTTTTTTACATGCTTTCGAACTGCTAGGTTGGCAGAAGCTGGGACAAGTAATGGGAGCTCACTCCATTATGCGTGCTAGGGATTCAAACCGCCGAACTGCCGACCTTTCTGATTGACAAGCTCAGTGTCTTAGCCACTGAGCCACTGCCTACCCTTCTTATTGGCCTGTAATTTTCCAATTTCAAAACATGGGGGAAAAAAGGCACTGGCATTTTTAACTCTGACGGTTTTCAGAGCCATAGAGGTCATGCTGCTCACCTCACACGGGGCCTGGATCTCTTTTTTTTGCACCCCTGCCAGAAGAAAAGCAAAATGCTAGAGCAGAAAGGTTTTGTTAGCAAAAAGGTATGAAGGAAGACAACCTTTCCATTCTGTCGATCCTCTTGTGGGCTTGTGGTAAGGATTCGTGGTGAGCTAGACATCTCCAAAGGAGCGGCATTGTTAATATATTGGTGGCCAGAAAGTGGATTTCATTCAGCAAAATCTCTCCAGAAAAAGAAGAGATCATGAGATGGCCCACTTGTACTCTGGATCAGTGGTTGCTAACCGGTGGTCCAGGGACCACTGGTGGTCCGCAAGAAAAATTTGGTGGTCCGCAGAGAAATGTCACCCCCAAAGCACCTCCTAAAGCAATTAATCCAGCTGCGCGGGAACACAAGTTTGTGTCGCTTGCATTGCGAATAACACGAGGTAGTGAGGGGAGGGGAGAAAGGGCAAAGGGGGGGAACTTCCTCCACTCACCCCACGTGCCGCACCTGGCCACCAGGCTGCTTCTTTCTGCTTCTTTCTTCTGCTTTTGGCTGCATGCAAGGAAAGAAGCAAAAGTCTTTCTCTCCCTCAAACTCCGCCAGAAATGAGTCTTTGGGACCCTGCAAGGCATCCTGCTCCAAGAAGCTGCGCCACATGACAAGTCTTACAAAGACTTATTTCTGGCGGAGTTTGGGGGAGAGAAAGAAAGACTTCTGCTGCTTCTTCTGCTTTCCTTGCATGAAGCCAAAAGTCTCTCTCTCTCTCTGAGAATGGAGCTGGAGATCCCAAATAAAGAATGATCAATCGGTAGGAAAACAGGGTGAGGAATTTTCATGCAGAGTTTTTTTGGGGGATTTTCCCAGGGTCTCTGGTCCGTGGGATTTAAAATTATGAATGGTCCCTGAAGTCCAAAAAGTTGGTGACCCCTGCTCTGGACAGTTGCTGCTAATGGATATACTGTAGGAACTGAAGTTTTTGCAGTAAGCTCATGAGTTGAACATGAGTTGAACATGAGTTGAACATGAGATTTCCACCAAGCTCACAGTAGCAATATGGACATCATGGGCTCAAAGTTCTTCCAAACCTAATTTCTTAATCACTTTTAGAAATTGCTTCTTAAGAACCTCTCAATCAGCAAGTTTTATAATATATACTGGGTGAGTTTCTTTTGATCCTTAGCGAGAGAAGTTTTAAAGTAAATTTAAGGATATATTTTTTTAAAAAAAAAAACACCTCTCTTTTGGCATTCTGTTGATCCTTTCAACTTGTCTGACGTTTTCCAGTTGCATTTCCAAGGAATTAGGATGCAGACTGTATCCAAGCTATCCACTTTGTTCCTGAACAGGAAACAAGACAGTATTTCATCGGTCTGACAACATGTTTCCAGGTGCAGTTCTCAAGCTCCTGCTCATTAGGCTGATTAAAGTCATATCTTTAATCGTGTATTCTGCATGGCTACACAGAGGGGAATAGGATGGTGATGTTGTAGTGGAGTCAAAAGGCCTTCTCAACCCATCCTCCCCATCTGGAAGGCACCCATGAAGTTGACACAGAGAGCAGAACAACATGGTTGGAAGGGACCCTGGAGGTCTTCTAGTCCAACCCCTTGCTCAAGTAGTAGACTCTATACTATACCAGGCAAATGGCTGTCCAGTCTCTTCTTGAAAACTTCCAGTGATGGAGGACCCACAATTTCCAGAGGTAAGTTCTTCCACAATTAATTGTTCTAACTGACAAGAAATTTCTCCTAAGTTATAGCTTGGATCTCTCTTTAATGATCTTCTACCCATTACCTCCTGCCCTGCCCTCAAGTGCTTTGGAGAATAAGCCAACCCCCTTTTCTCTTTGTGACAGCCCTTCAAAATATTGGAAGACAATTATCATGTCCCCCTTATTGCTTCTGTTTGATATGGTAGAAATACCTAGGTCAGAGGTGGTATTCAGTAGGTTCTGATCAGTTCTGGAGAACTGGTAGCAGAAATTTTGAGTAGTTCAGAGAACTGGTAAATACCACCTCTGACTGGCCCAACCCCCATCTATTCTCTACCTCCCAAATCCCAGCTGATCGGCTGGGTCTCCTTTGGTTGCCCTGCACAGGAGAACGGAGCTGGAAAGCAGATTAGTGGGATGGGGAAGGAATGGAGATTTTGCAGTAACCTTCCCCCAGGAGTGAGGAGGGAATTGGAATTTTGCAGTATTCTTCCACCAAGCCACGCCCACCAAGCCACACCCACAAAACCAGTAGTAAAATTTTTTGAATCCCACCATTGATCTAAATATACATGAATAAAGTTCATGAAGCATTGCATACAACAGTACAATAAAGAAGAATGTTTGTAGCTCAGGGTTGAAATGAGGGGTCCCTGGTGCTCTCTGACCTTGGCTGTTTTCTTGCAGATGTTTCATTACCCAAACTAGGTAGCATCATCAGAGCTGCTGCTGCTACTACAACTACAACTACTACTACCAGCACTGATTGAGGTTACTTAGCTTGGATAATGAAATGTCTACAACAAAACAACTAAGCTTAGAGAGCCCCAAGGATCCTTTGTGTAAAACCGTGTTAAACCCAAAATCCAAAATGACATGTGATGATTCAAGACATTGTTTCACACCAATAGACAAAATCTTGCCAGACTGTGGACTCTACTGTCTGTGTCTACTACACTCTCTGGGAACTATTAGAAGGGGTACTCTTCACCCTCCTTCTCTCACACATGATATCTCGGCTAACGTCAGGCACAAGTCAAGAAGTAAGGGGAGCCGAATGTCAACTCCTAAAATATTTCTATGGACTTTTTAGAGTCGCCAACTGAAAGGGCAGGGCGAAAGAGGTTTGAAAGAGCAGTGCGGCAGCTTGGAAAGCAAAAGTGCATTCCATAAATAGTTTTTCAAAGATAGTAACTAGGTGACTGAAGATTCTCCCTTGCTACATTTCAATGCATCCAGTGCCTAAGTCACAATGTCAGCCCCGGATCCACCTTGAATCAGATTTGGGGCTTCCACAAGGGAGGATAGATAACCATGGGAACGGAAGTAAAGTGAGAAGAGAGGATAGCCACAACATTCTCTCACCAGATCTCAGGGCCGAGTTGCTGGAGTTTGGAGGGGAGTGACCAGATTTGGCGGGAGTTCAGAATGGAGGTGGATTGGAGAGTGTGACTTGAGGGTCATCAGTAAGGGGACTGGGTGTGAGTTTAATGTAGCAGGAGAAAACACTGGAATTCAAATCCGGGCTTTCCCCAGATGGGCCAATACAACTTCTCTAATAAATTCTTCCTTGGATGGACTTTGAGTCCTGAATTGGGATGGACAGTTTGGCTGAAACACTGACATACCAAACCCCAGTTCTTAACTAAGCTAATTTAAGCTAATGAAAAACATTGTTTCACAAGGTGACACTCCCTCGGACGTAATGGTAAAAATAAAGATCTTTGAGTGTCCAGAGATGGATAGGTTAACTATGGAGTTAAAAGACAGAGAAGAAACGGAATACTTATAAGATCTGGAATGCATGGTACCAGTAGTTAGGGAACTGACATAAAGGAGATTGTTAAGCCTGGATTCCCCAATGGGTGTTAAGGAAAACAAACTAAACAGAATGTACAGCGAAGTCAGATAGGAAGACAGGTAAATGTGTGAGATAAGTTTTCTAGTTAACACGTAGTAAAAATACAGATACGCTTGTGCTATCAAAACTATAGTTTATTCCATTTAAGAATTATAGCATAGTCAAAATAACGGTCCATTAGTCATATATCAATTTCAGTCAAGTCTTGTCGGGGATACTCTATTTGCAAAGTCCGTGTTGAATAGCCAATGTCAGTTCACTTACAATAAATCTGTCCAATCTGAATCTTCTCTCCGTTGAGAAAATAAACACTCCTTTATCTCTCCCTGTTCCAGCAAGAATGCAGTCATCAATCCATTCAGTAATTAGGGATCTTCAAGCCAGAGAGAGAGAGCTGGAATTGCCTTGCTTCTTATATAGTGCTTTTACAACCACACCCTTAATTACATTCTTGCAGTTAAAGTTACACACACTTTAACTAACAAACCATGATACCATATTTATTATTTTTACCCAAACCAGTTAGGATAAACAATGTTATCCCTAACAGAGATGTATGGAGGAGAAATAGTAAAAGGAGGAAGTATTGCATATATATTTGTAAATATTGTTATAAGTTAAAATTAGGAAGAAATTATATAACATAATAGAACAGTAACAATTATGTCAATATGAGTGAATACCATAACCTGGACGCTGTAATGAGTGTAAATGTGATGTTTTAATTTGAAATATGACTAATAAAAATTTACTTTGAAAAAAAACCTTTTGCCTTGTAGAGGTAGCCCTTGACTTACGACCACAATGGAGCCCGAAATTCCTGTTGCTAAGTGAGTCATTTGCTTGGTGAATAGTCCACTTTTTGACCCGTCTTGCCACCATTGTTAAATGAATCATTAGTAGTCATGTTAAGTTAGTAACCCGATTGTTAAGCGAATCTCATTGACTTTGCTTTTCAGAAAGTTGCAAAAGGTAAACCCGTGACCCGGGGGCATTTCAGTCGTCATAACTTTGAGCCAATGCCAGCATCTGAATGTTCCTCGTGTATCCCTCGGGATGCGGAAAGGGTCGTAAGTGTGAAAAACGGTCATAAGTCACTTTTTTTCACTGCTGTGGTGAGCAGTCACTAAATGAATGGTTGTAAGTCAAGGATTACTGCTATCTCACTGCTTCTCCAGCAAACACGGAAGTTTGGGGATGCGCAGATCTTTCTGTGCAGCCACAGGTTCCTGTAAGGCAGCCACCTGCATCCAAGGGCAGACATCCATCCATTCCACTCAACGTGATGTAATGCTTGGATTGACGCCACTCGGTATATCAAATCCCCGAAAGTGTTATGTCAGCTGAAAAAATGCAAAAACATTGCTTTGCTTTAAAAGGACACACTGTCTTCTGGAGAGTGTGTGTTCATTTGCTCTTTGGCTTTTCTCTCTCCCTCCTATTGCGCCTTGAGAAGTGATTCATAGACACTGGTCTCAGATGCTACGGAGGGGGTTGTGGGTGTTTTTATTTTAGTCCTCCCTCATTTCTTTCACTTTCATGCTGCTAAGTGTCTCTTTTGTGTCTTTTATTAATTTATCCCATTTTCTTTTATCCCCTCTCCTTAATTACTTTATAAGTAATTCAAGGCAGCAAACATGCCTACCATATTTCTTGGAGTATAAGACGCACTTTTTACACCCCCAAAGGTGGGTGGAAATGTTTGTGCATCTTATACAGTGAATGTTGCCCAACCCTCCCCACCTGCCAGTCCCTGCCCTTTGCCCTGTGCTTCCCAGCCATTTGCTTCCTTGCAGCAAACAGCAAACAGCCTGTTTCAGCTTCAGCACAGCCTGATTAGCACAAGCAGCTGATGGTTGGTAGGATCGGCCTCCCGACGATCAGCTGTTTCAGGCTGCAGAGATTGCCAATGCCTATTGCTGCCTCCACACGCCCCTTTTTCAGCATCCACACCCCATTTTTGGCCTCCCCACACCTCGTTTTTGGCCTCCACATGCCCCATTTTGTGCCCATTCCAATCCTCGCCGCCCAGAATGGGCCAAAAATGGGGCACGAGGAGGCCAACAACCGGGTGTGTGAAGCCGAAAAGGGGATGTGGAGGCCGAAAATGGGACATGCAGAAGTGACAATAGGCGATGGCAATCCCTGCAGCCTGAAACAGCTGATCGTCGAGAGGCCGATCCAACCAACAATCAGCCGCTTGTGCTTATCAGGCTGTGCTGAAGCTGAAACAGGCTGTTTGCTGTTTGCTGCAAAGAGGCAAATGGCTGGGAGGCAGAGGCAGATTTTTTTTCTTGTTTTCCTCCCCAAAAGCTACGTGCGTCTTATACTTTGGAGCGTCTTATACTCTGAAAAATACAGTAATACTCCTTCCTCCTCCTCTTTTCCCTACAAAAACCACCGTCTCCTGCAGATTGGCCCAAAGTCACCCAGATTCACAGCAGTGGTGGGATTCAATTTTTTTTTACTACTGGTTCTGTGGGCGTGACTTGGTGGGCATGGCAGGGGAAGGATTCTGTAAAATCTCCAGTCAGAGGTGGGATTGGCCAGTTCTCTGAACTACTCAAAATTTCTGCTCTCCAGAGAAACTCCATTTCAGTTCTGCAGAACTGGTCAGAACCTGCTGAATACCACCTCTGATTCAGAGCTTCTGGAGGCAAGTTGTTCCATAGGTTAATTGTTCTAACTATTAGGAAATTTCTCCTTAGTTCTAGGTTGCTTCTCTCCTTGATTAGTTTCCACCCATTGCTTCTTGTCCTGCCTCCTGGTGCTTTGGAGACTAGCTGGACTCCCTCTTCTTTGTGGCAGCCCCTGAGATATTGGAACACTGCTATCATGTCTCCCCTAGTCCTTCTTTTCATCAAACTAGACATACCCAATTCCTGCAACCGTTCTTTATATGTTTTATCCTCCAGTCCCCTAATCATCTTTATTGCTCTTCTCTGCATTCTTTCTAGAGTCTCAACATCTCTTTTACATCATGGTGACCAAAACTGGATGCAGTATTCCAAGTGTGGCCTTACCAAGGCATTATAAAGTGGTATTTGATTGCTTCAAAGTCACCCAGCTGGCTTTCATGCCTAAGGCAGAACTAGAACTCACAGTCTGCTAGTCAGTGGTGGGATTCAAATTTTTTTACTACCAGTTCTGTTGGCGTGGCTTGGTGGGCGTAGCAGGGGAAGGATACTGTAAAATCTCCAGTCAGAGGTGACATTCGCCAGTTCTCTGAACTACTCAAAATTTCTGCTACCGGTTCTCCAGAACTGGTCAAAACCTGCTGAATACCACCACTATTTCTAGTGATTACTTCAAAGTCATCTAGCTGGCTTTCATGGCTAAAGCAGGACTAGAACTCACTGTCTCCTGGTTTCTAGGTCATCACCTTAACCACTATACCACACTGGTTCGCGCTTCAGTGAAGCTGTCAGAAAAGAAATTCTCAAGAATTTGGAATTTACCCACAATTAGAACCACGTGAAAGTCAGTTTTGTGCAGTGGTGAAGGCATCGAATTAGAAATCGAGTGACTGGATGTTCCAGTCTTACCTTTGACATAAAGCCAGCTGGATGACTTTGAGCCAGTCACTCTCTGTGTGTGTCCGTGTCCTAGGAAGCAGGTAATGGCAAACCAATTCCAAAAAAAAACCTTGCCAAGAAATACTGCAAGGATATGTTCAGGCAGTCTCCGGGACTCATGTGCTGATTCAAAAGCATGCCTAAAACAAAACAAAACTTTATCATGCTATTATTCCCTTTTGAGGCGATCAGAATTACATTATGCAAAAGAAGGTGAGCAGATAACACCAAGCAAAAGAAATTAAAGGCCTAAGTAAAAGGGATCCCATAGCTAAATCTCATTTCCATCAAGACCCATCTTCTATTTTTGTATCTTTGAAAAATCATCCTTTCTTCCCTCGCGTTCATCCCCTGGATTGATTCATCTCCATCCTTTTGTTCTTTAAACTTCTCACCTCCTTTTTTTTTATCCCGAGATCTCATCGTCTCCATTCAAGCGTGACTCTCTCAGCGTCCTCTTTTCTTTCCTCAGCCCCATTCACTCTTTGCTCATCTATTTGTTTTATGATTCAGTTCTCATTCATCCTCTTTAAATGACCAAACCACCTCAATGTGTTTCTTTCCTGCGGTTCTTCACTTCTGCATTCAAACCATCTTCATTCATCACCCATTCATTCTTGACCTTATCTCCTCTGGTTTGACTACACTCAGTTCTTAACATCCCCAATCCATTCAACTTACATTGATGGCCCTCCTGACATAGACAACTTTCAATTCCATAAAACAAAGTGGACAGAAGTCCATTATTATACACGGCCATTTTCCATCTGGGATATTCCTTCCTTGCAACACGTTAAGAGCCCACGTGCCTTCGACACTCTTTTTAACCAGGATTTCTTCATTTTGTTCACCCTTCTGAAGTCAGTAAAATGTGGACCTGGATTGTTGGGGGCAATATGCTGACTCTGTAAACCATTTAGCAGTAAAACTCTATGAAGCGGTATATGTCTAAGTGCTATTGTTATTTTAAATTTTCTGCATTTGTTTATCTATCCTGGCTTTATTATTATTTATAAATAACCCAAGGCGGTGAACCAGAGGTGGTATTCAACAGGTTCTGACAGGTTCTGGAGAACCGGTAGTGGAAATTTTGAGTAGTTCAGAGAACCGGCAAATACCAGCTCTGACTGGTCCTGCCCCTATCTCTTCTCTGCCTCCCAAGTCCCAGCTCATTGGCTGGGTCTTCTTTGGTTGCCCTGCACAGGAGAACAGAGCTGGAAAGTGGGGTGGGGAGGGAATGGGGATTTTGCAGTAACCTTCCCACAGGAGGGGGAGGGAATGGAGATTTCACAGTATCCCTCCCCTGTCACGCCCACCAAGCCACACCCACAGAACTGGTAGTAAAAAAATTTGAATCCCACCACTGAGGTGAACATACCTAATATTCCTTCCTTCTACCAATTTTCCCCACAACAGCCTTGTAAGATGGATTGGGCTGAGAGACAGTTACTGGCCCAAAACCATCCTATCCCTTTTCATTCATTCATTCATTCATTCATTCATTCATTTTATTTTTGTCAATTGTTTATTTATTTATTTATTTATTTATTTATTTATTTTATTTGATTTGCCAATTGTTTACAAGATAATAAGTATAAGTGTATACATAGTTGTGAATACATGAAATGGTACATATAAGAAAAATAAAAGAAGAATAAGAGAAACAATAGGACAGGGACGGTAGGCACATTGGTGCGCTTATGCACGCCCCTACAGACCTCTTAGGAAAGGTCAATAGTAGACAGTCTAAGGTTAAAGTTTTTGGGGTTTGGGGAAGAAACTACAGAGTCGGGTAGAGTATTCCAGACATTGACCACTCTATTGCTGAAGTCGTATTTCCTGCAATCAAGTTTGGTGCGGTTAACTTTGAGTTTGTATCTATTGTATGCTCTTGTGTTGTTATGGTTGAAGCTGAAGTATTCATTGACAGGTAGGACATTGCAATGTATGATTTTATATACCATGCTTAAATCAGACCGAAGACGGTGTAATTCAAGGTTTTCTAGTTCTAGAATTTCAAGTCTGGTGGCATAAAGTATTCTACAACGAGTAGAGGAGTGGAGAACTCTTCTTGTGAAATATTTCTGGACTTTCTCAATTGTGCTAATATCAGATACGTAATGTGGGTTCCAGACTGATGAACTGTATTCGAGTATTGGTCTAGCAAATGTTTTGTAAGCTCTGGTTAGTAGTGTGATATTACCAGAGAAAAAGCTACGTAGGATTAGGTTAACAACTCTTAATGCCTTTTTGGCTATGTAGTTGCAGTGGGCTCTAGCACTTAGATCATTAGAGGTGAGTATTCCAAGGTCCTTTACAGAGCTTGGGTCATCAACAAGATCTTGACTATTCAGCTTGTATTTTATTTTCTGATTTTTTTTGCCAATATGTAAGACAGAGCATTTATTTGTTGAGATTTGAAGTTGCCATTTGTTTGACCATTCTGATACATAGTCAAGATCTTTTTGTAGGGTAGCAGTATTGCTTACAAGATAATAGGTATAAGTAAAAACATAGTTATGAATACATGGATACATATAAGAAAAATAAAAATAAAAGAAAAGAAACAATATTTGGTGCGCTTATGCACACCCTACAGACCTCTTAGGAAAGGGGTGAGGTGAATAGTAGACAGTCTAAGGTTAAAGTTTTTGGGGTTTGGGAAGAAACCACAGAGTCAGGTAGAGTATTCCAGACATTGACCACTGTGTTTTTAGTATTTATTTAGTATTTATTTGATTTGTCAATCGCTTACAAGATACAGGTACAAGAATAAATATACTTTTGAATACATGAGATAGATACTTATAAGAAAAATTAAAAACAATAGGACAGGGACAGTAGACACAATTGGTGCACTTATGCATGCCCCTACAGGCCTCTTAGGAAGGGGTGAGATCAATGTAGACAGTCTAAGGTTAAAGTTTTTGGGGTTTGGGGAAGAAACCGCAGAGTCAGGTAGAGTATTCTAAACATTGACCACTCTGTTGCTGGAGTTGTATTTTCTGCAGTCAAGTTTGGTGTGATTAACCTTGAGTTTGTATCTAATGTGTGCTCTTGTATTGTTATGATTGAAGCTGAAGTATTCATTTGCAGGTAGGACATTACAATGTATGATTTTATATACTCTTTTTAGATCGGACCGGAGGCGGCATAGTTCTAGGTTTTCTAGGTCTAGAGTTTCAAATCTGGTGGCATAAGGTATTCTACAATGAGTAGAGGAGCGGAGAACTCTTCTTGTGAAATATTTCTGGAGTTTTTCAATTGTGTTAATATCAGATACATGATATGGATTCCAGACTGATGAGCTGTATTTGAGTATTGGTCTAGCAAATGTTTTGTATGCTCTAGCTAGTAGTGAGATAGTACCAGAGAAGTTACTTAGGATTAGATTAACAACTCTTAATGCCTTTTTGGCTATGTAGTTACAGTGGGCTCTAGCACTTAGATCATTTGAGATGAGTACTCCAAGATCCTTGGCAAAGTTTGGATCATCAACAAGGTCTTGACTATTCAGCCTGTATTTTATTTTCTGATTTTTTTGACAATATGTAGGACAGAGCATTTATTTGTTGAGATTTGAAGTTGCCATTTGTTTGACCATTCTGATACATAGTCAAGGTCTTTTTGAAGGGTAGCAGTATTGTCTGTGATGTTGAATAGCTTTACATCATCAGCAAAGAGAATGCAGTTGCTCTTGATATGATCACAGAGGTCATTTATGTAGAGTATGAAAAGAGTTGGTCCTAGAACACTGCCTTGGGGGACACCACTGTTCACAGGTACAGAATTTGATAGGACGCTCCCAATTTTGACCATTTATTGTCTGTTTGACAGGAATGCTTCTATCCAGTTATGCAGGTATCCAGAGATACTGTAAGATTTTAGTTTTAGGAGTAGTTTGTCATGTACCACTGAATCAAAGGCTTTGTGATGACCCGTAGTCTCTCAAAATAACCCAAAACATATATTAAAGTCCAGTAAAGCCTTCAACTTAACTTCACTGTTTTATTAGGCACAGTTTAAAGTCACAAAAGTAAATAAGGAGGCAAACAGAAAACCAAAAGAAACCACATTGATGAGAGTTCTGAAGCAAGCTGAGATAACTAATTATAAACTCCAGGAAAATAGAAAAATCCAAGGGAAGAACGCCAGCAAAGGTGTTCTCTACTTCAGCAATTCTAACTGCGTAGTTGCAAACTTATATACATAGCTCCCACCTGCAAGCACGAGGAGGATCATGGCAATCTCCTCTTGAGTAGACCTCGCTTTTCCCTGATCCTCTCCTCCCTGCGTGACCTCGGATGGATAAGGGGATGGGCCTGGATCCTCCTCTGACTGCTCAGCCGGCCTCTGCCGTTCCCCAGCCTCCTCCGCCACCTCTGGAGCCACACTCCCAATCCCTGTTGGCTGTTCCTCCTCTTCCTCAGAGTCAGATTCCACCAGGGGCATGACAGGCTTTACAGAAGTCTATGTAGATTGCGTCTATTGCTTTGCCCAGATCGAGGTGTGTAGTCCATATGTTTTTGCAGTGTAAGAGTTGCAGATTACAGGATAGTTTTTTTCTGAAACCAAATTGTTTATTAGAGAGTAGGTTGTTTATCTCTAAGTGGACGATGATGGATTGGTTAATAATTGATTCCATGACTTTACAGGTGATGCAGCATAAAGAGATTGGTCTCTAATTTTCAACTAGGCTGGGGTCTCCCTTTTTGAAGATGGGGATGACTGTGGCTTGTGACCATAGTTTTGGCAAGGAGTTGGTCCTGAAAGATGTTTCAAAGATTATGCTTAGAGGTTCGGCTATGGCAGTGGATAACTTTTTTAAGAAGTAGGCACATATTCCGTCCGGTCCAATAGATAGAGATGGTTTTAGATTGCGTAGTGCTTTTTCAACATTGTCTTCTGTAAAATCGATATGTATTAGATCATTGTAGTTGTCTGTGGTTCGACTAGGAAATACTGGGCATTGTTAGGAATAACATAGGTTACCTAACGTAGTTTGGGTAAAATAATATATATATATATAGACTATGATAGTGAGTTTAAGTGTGTGTCACTTTAACTGCAAAGCATGTAATTTTGGGTGCGGCTGTAAAGCGCCATAAGAGGGAGCAAGAGAACTGGATTGATTGCTGGCTTACTGGATTGCTTGCTGACGATGATGGATTGTTAACTGCGTGTTCTCTACTGTTGCTGAAGGAAGAAAGGAGGTTTGACTTCTTCATATCTCTACTGCAAGGAGATATATTACTGGACTGATATTTGTAAGTTTACTGACCTCTTTTTCGACACTGGACTTTGCAACTGAATAATCCCTGGACGGACTGAAATAGTGAATGATATATGGACTGTTTGACTATGCTAAAAATCTTACTGGAATAAACTATTTAACTAGCACATTGTATCTGTTTTACTGAGTGTAAGCTACAAAAACGTTTGTCTCACATATTTGCCTGACTGCCTGACTGCCGTGCAGGTTCTGCTAGGGTGTATATCCCTAACAGGCATGATCCATTGCTGTGTACAAATACTGAACCAAAGAATGTGTTAAAGAGGTTGGCTTTAATGGTGTCATCATTGCAGTCTTTACCATTAGGTCCTTTCAGGGGTGGGATGGACCTTGAGTCTTTTAGTTTGTTGTTTACAAAATTGTAAAAAGCACAGGTGGAATTGGGGCGTAGAAGGTTTTCTTCTTGTTTAATGTGATAATTGGTGCATTCAGTTTTTATCTGGTGGCATAAATTTTTGTACCGGCTTTTGAAGTTGGCAACGTGACCAGATTTGTTTTTCTGCCAAAGTGATTTCTTTTTGGATTGAAGTTTCCTTATTGTTATGGGTAATTTGTTTTTTCTGGTTTTGGGAGTTGTTAATGGTACATATAGTTTGATGACTCTTTGTCAAGCGATTATAAGATAATAGGTATAAGTATAAACATAGTTATGAATACATGAAATGGATACATATAAGAAAAATAAAAAAACAATAGGACAGGGATGGTAGGCACGTTGGTGTGCTTATGCATGCCCCCTACAGACCTCTTAGGAAAGGGGTGAGGTCAATAGTAGACAGTCTAAGGTTAAAGTTTTTGGGGTTTGGGGAAGAAACCACAGAATCAGGTAGAGTATTCCAGACATTGACCACTCTGTTGCTGAAGTCGTATTTCCTGCAATCAAGTTTGGTGCGGTTTACTTTGAGTTTGTATCTATTGTGTGTTCTTGTATTGTTATGGTTGAAGCTGAAGTATTCACTGACAGGTAAGACATTGCAATGTATGATTTTATAAACTATACTTAGATCAGACTGAAGGCGTCGTCGTTCTAGATTTTCTAGGTCTAGAATTTCAAGTCTGGTGACATAAGGTATTCTGCAATCAGCATAATAAAAGAAATAATAAATAATAAAATAATAAATAAATAAATAAATACAATAATAAATAAAAATAAAAATAAGAAAAATAAGAAAAGAATAAGGTATTCTTTTCATGCCTAAGGCAGGACTAGAACTCACAATCTCCTGGTGATTGGCCACAAGTCATCTAGCGGTGATCTTGTTTCCATCTTTCTTGGGGATTTCCCAGTGGGTGAGTCACTTGAAAGCAAGGTTTACCTTTGATCTTAGATTGTAGACAATATCTCCATTGCCTGCACAGAGCGCTGGGCTCTGTTTCTCTCTGTCAGTCTCATGACAACTCAACTCTTCTCCGAGGTGTCACTTGTCATTTGCCTCCCAGCCTCGTGTCTTCTGTCTTCTTTAGACAAAGTGATGGGCTTGAGGCTCAACTATTCTCTTCAGTCATGCCAGATATCATTTATCAGTTAGCAAGCTGGCAAGTAAGCAGAGAACATACAAAGAGTGTTATGTATATGTACAGATATATAAGACCTTGTATCTTCCAGATGCTTGGCTTCTCTGCACAAGATTAGGTGGGAGGGTAGGGAATTGTTTCATTTATCCAATATATTACAGCTGTATTTCTTTCTGGACATAACTGTCAAGGAAGAATTCACTTGTTTCTACACCCTTGCCCTACTTTCCAATAAGGGTGAACCCTTCCTTCCTTCCTTCCTTCCTTCCTTCCTTCCTTCCTTCCTTCCTTCCTTCCTTCCTTCCTTCCTTCCTTCCTTCCTTCTTTCTTTCTTTCTTTCTTTCTTTCTTTCTTTCTTTCTTTCTTTCTTTCTTTCTTTCTTTCTTTTCTTCTTTCTTTCTTCCTTTTCTTCTTTCCTTCCTTCCTTCCTTCTTCCCTCCCTCCCTCCCTTCTTTCCATTATTCAGAAGATTAAAATACAAACTTCCAAAGGAAAAAAAAATAATGGAGACGAAATTAGGCAAGGGTATTTTTAAAAAGCGAATTGAAAAGAACAAAAGACAAAAACATATGTTATTCCCCCTAGTTGAACACTAACAAATCTATTGCAATAATATTAGCTCCACCCCTCCACCCCTTGCTAAGTTGGTCCAAAATGTATAAGTTCTACATCTATTTGCAACCCAATTGACCTGTCATATCTACATATATGGAAAAAGAAAACTTAACAGGTTAAATGATAGCAAAAGATCTTTCTTTCTTTCTTTCTTTCTTTCTTTCTTTCTTTCTTTCTTTCTTTCTTTCTTTCTTTCTTTCTTTCTTTCTTTCTTTCTTTCTTTCTTTCTTTCTTTCTTTCTTTCTTTGCCTTTCTTTCTTTATCTTTCTTTGCCTTTCTTTTTTTCTTTCCTCCTGCTGACTGCATTGACAAGTCCCTGCAGTTTTACTGCAAAGATTTTTTGAAAGTAGTTTGCTTGAGTGCCAGGCTTCCAGGAATTCTCCATTGTGGAAGCTTGTCATTCAGACAAATCGATAGACACATAGAGATAAATAACGTCTACATACCGAAAGAGACAGTCAAGAAAAGCAAAAAGGAAACAAAAAGACCAGAATACCAGCAAGTAACACCCAGGTGAGCAGAGATTAACACTAGATCAACAATCAAGTAAACAATATTCCTCCCAATCAAGGAACTACCAACAGAAACAAACAAGCCAACAGTAAGCAACAGCTTAATCAAGGAACCATCGAGAACATTTCCATCAGCACTAACAAGCCACTGACTAATATATAAAAAGAGAGCAAAACCCCACTCCCTCTAGCACTGATGATGTTACCTAGTTGGGTCATGAAATGTCTGCAAGAAAACAACTAAGCTCAGAGAGCAACTCCTCAGAATCCTATCCATTTGGTTAGCTTTTGTTTGAATCAGAAAAATGATGAAGGTTGTAAGAAGATTAAGCATGTTAGATGAAGATAACCATTTAAAGCCACCAATTACTTTAGTTCTTCCTCTTCCCCCTCCTGTAATAAAGGATAGAATGGCATACTTGGTCTTTTTTGAATGATTTCAGCATTTAGATCCAGGAAATATATAATCACATATCACCCTGATGTCATTACATAATGCTTCCATAAGTTTGATAAGTTGTGTCTGGAATGCACAGATCGATAATATACAGTAATGCAGAAACATTCAAGTATAATGGAAAACACAGGATTTGATGAATATGCCCTTTGTGAATTTAAAAAAACAAGAAGAATAGAGAAAAGTATTGAATGAAGAAGAATATATCAAGATCTCCCCCAAGAAGATCAAGCCATCAGCTGCAGGTATAAAATAATAATAATAATTCAGTGAAGCAAATTCAGATTTCCTCATTAATTTATAACTGATGTTCACTTCGGTCTGCACCGAGCTAAAATATAAATGTGATGTTTTACTTAACAAGTCAGCACTGCAGCTGCAAAACGACAACCTAAAATTGTTAACGCTCTGGGCACAAAATTATCATTAGGTAGCATTAAACAAATGAAGTCCTATCTAATTTTGGAGTTTCTAAGTTTCAAGTGGCAATAGTGTCCAATGAATAATTCAAAGATCCTTTGTTGAATGTGGGCCACTCTACAAATGGCACACATTCAACACCATGTCAGTTAAAGGATTTCTGCATTTTTAATCTCTCAACTTATTTTCTCAGAGGAAATTCCTCTCAACAACAATTTAGGACGATCAGGCTTATTCCTCATTCTTAGGTGTGAGTTAGCAATGTGCTGTAGCTGCCAAAAAAGACAACACAGTCTTGGGCTGCATCAACAGAGGGATGGCATCATCAAAATTAGAATACTGAACACAAAATACAGAATAACAGAGCTGGAAAGGACCTTGGAGGTCTTCTAGTCCAACCCCCTGCTCAAGCAGCAGACCCTATACCCGTGATAACAAACCTATGGCATGCATGCCACAGATGGCGCGCAGAGCCATTTGTGCAGGCATGAGAGCCCCAGGCAAACTTACCTCACAGCGCATGCGCGCACTGTTGAGGTAATTCCCCATTAGGAGAATGAGCGCATACAGGGAAAGACGTATAGAGAGTAGTGTTTGAATAATGCACACACAGTACACAGATACACTGTACAGTAAATGTAGGTTTTTACTTCCAGAAAGTTTAAGCAAAGTTCAAAATAAGCAGTCCAAAAGTCATTCACAGGTAAATCAGTCAGTTTTTCAATCCAGGGATAATCCAGTAACAAAGTCCAGTGTCAAAAACAGTTCAGTATCAGACTTACATCAAATCCATGAATATCAGTCAATTAGAAGAAATGGAGCAACGGCAATACTTTCCAAAAGAAGGAAACAGAGATACACTCACACTCTCTTCTGAGACTCAGACTAAACAACCCAGGTTTCTGGCTCCATCTTATGGCCGTTTGAGAAACCACACCTAATTGCAGTTTTGCATTTTCTTAAAGATACAGTTTTAAAATGTTTATCCTGGTTTATATATTTCTAACCCAAATAGCTGTTAGGTGACTCGTATTCCTAACACGCACCTCCCAGTTGATTTTTGGGCATTTTCCTCAGAGGCACGTGGGAAGCCTCTGCAGTCTTTGGAGGCCAAAAAAACAGGCCTCTTTCATCACTTCCTGTATTTCTGGAAATACTGGAAGTGATGAAACGGGCCCATTTTTCGGCCTCCAAAGGCTGCAGAGGCTTCTCTCGAGCCTCTGGGAGGCCGATAAAGGCCTGAAAATCAGCTGGGAGGCGCGCACATGCACAGTGCAGGTAAGAGGGTGTCATGGGGGGGTGGTCCACGCACGCATGCAGAGGGAGCATTGTCTTCTGGGTGCTGGCACACGAGTGTGCGTGCAATTTTCGGCCCAGGAGCCCAAAAAGGTTAGCCACCGCTGCCATTTTAGACCAATGGTTATCCGGTCTCTTCTTAAAAGCCTCCAGTGTTGGAGCACCCACCACTTCTATCGGCAACTTGTTCCACTGGTTGATTGTTCTTACTGTCAGGAAATTTCTTGTTAGTTCTAGGATGCTTCTGTCTTTGATCAGTTTCCATCCATTCCTTCTTGTCTTGCCTTCTAGGGCATGATAGAACTACTCTACACCATTTGGTAAGACCACATTCGGAATATGGTATCCAGTTCTGGTCACAATATGAAAAAAGATGCTGAGGCCCTAGAAAAAGCGCAGAGCAGAACAACAGAGATGATAAAGGGCTAAAGGAATTAAGATAATTTTAGGTTAATGAAGAGAAGACTGATAGGGGGGACATGATAGCAATCTCCCAGGATTTGAGTGGCTGCCACAAAGGAGAGGGAGTCAAATTATTTTCCAAGGCACCAGAGAGCAAGACAAAAAAAAAAGGGTTGGAAACTAATCAAAGAGAGAAGCAACCTCGAATTGAGGAGAAACTCCC
Source organism: Notechis scutatus (assembly GCF_049901735.1). Classification (NCBI taxonomy): domain Eukaryota; kingdom Metazoa; phylum Chordata; class Lepidosauria; order Squamata; family Elapidae; genus Notechis; species Notechis scutatus. The sequence goes on along the minus strand of NC_142011.1, from coordinate 10,359,416 downwards.
TTACAATGACAACAGTAAAACAATTTGCCTCCAGAAATCATGGGTGCTTCATCATTGGAGGTTTTCAAGAAGAGACTGGACAGCCACTTGTGTGAAATGGTATAGAGCCATGATGGCGAATCTATGGCATGAGTGCCAGAGGTGGCACACAGAGCCCTCTCTGTGGGCATGTGTGCCATTGCCAGATGCTCTTCTGGTTTCCGGCATGCTAGTCTTCGCACATGCCGGAGTGCTGGAAACCCGAAGAACAGCTGGCCAGTGCACATGCGCACATTGGCCAGTTGGTCCTCGTGCACGCTGGAGCACCAGATGGTGCTTGCAAAGACCAGCTGGTCTTTGTGGTTCCAGCGCTCCGATGTGCGCGAAGACCAGCTGGTACACTGTGGATAGGCGCAACAGCCAGCTGGTTTTTGCTTTCTGGTGCTCCGGTGCTCATGTGCATGCTCATGTGCGTGCCTGCACATATGCACGCACATGGACATGCGTGTTCTGGTTTGAGCACTTGATACTGAAAAGGTTTGCCATCACTGGTATGGGTTCTCTTGCTTGAGCAGAGGGCTGAACTACTAGAAGACCTCCAAGGTTTTTTCCAGCTTCTATTCTATTCTATTCTATTCTATTCTATTCTATTCTATTCTATCCTATCCTATCCTATCCTATTTTCTATTCTATTCTATTCTATTCTATTCTATTCTATCCTATCCTATCCTATCCTATTTTCTATTCTATTCTATTCTATTCTATTCTATTCTATTCTATCCTATCCTATCCTATTTTCTATTCTATTCTATTCTATTCTATTCTATTCTATTCTATTCTATTCTATTCTATTCTATTCTATTCTATTCCTTCTTTCTATTCTATTCTATTCTATTCTATTCCTTCTTTCTATTCTATTCTATTCTATTCTATTCTATTCTATTCTATTCTATTCTATAATATTCTATTCTATAATATTCTATCCTATTCTATTCCTTCTTTCTATTCTATTCCTTCTTCCTATTCTATTCTATTCTATTCTATTTTATTCCTTCTCCCTATACTATTCTATTCTATTCTATTCTATTCTATTCTATTCTATTCTATTCTATTCTATTCCATTCCATTCCATTCCATTCCATTCTATTCTATTCCTTCTTTCTATTCTATTCCTTCTTTCTATTCTATTCCTTCTCCCTATTCTATTCTGTTCTGTTCTGTTCTATTCTATTCTATTCTATTCTATTCTATTCTATTCTTTCTTCCTATTCTATTCTATTCTATTCTATTCTATTCTATTCTATTCTATTCTATTCTATTCTATTCTATTCTATTCTATTGTGTTCTGTTCTATTCTATTCTATTCTATTCTATTCTGTTCTGTTCTGTTCTGTTCTGTTCCGTTCTGTTCCGTTCCGTTCCATTCCATTCCACTCCACTCCACTCCGCTCCATTCCACTCCATTCCATTCTAAATACTTGAAGGGCTTTCACAGGGAAGAAACCCTCAATATATTCTCCGTAGCACCTGACAAGAGGACAAGAAGCAATGGGTGGAAGCTCCTGAGAGAGAGAGACCCAGCCTAGAAATAAGGAGGAATTTCCTGACGGGAACTATTCAGCAGTGGTACAGCTTCCCTGGCAGCATTATGGGTGCTCCATCACCAGAGGTTTTCAAGAAAAGATTAGGCAACCACTTGTCAGAGACGGTATGAGGACACCTGTCTTGGTCAGGAGGTTAGACTAGATGTCCTCCAAAGTCCCTTCCAACCCTATGTTTATATGATTCTACTGAAAATTTTAGCATTTTGGAGGCTCTTCTCTGGGTTTAATTTATTGTGACATTTTTATTGTTATTGTTTTCTTTCTTTCTGCTTTTCTCTGTTTTTGCTGGAGTTTTATGATGTATTGATTTTAGTTTGTACCATGGGTGTTTTAATTCTTATTTTACTGTAAACACTGTAAGCCACCAAGAGTTGCTGGATTGCTGGGGTTACAAGTTTAATAAGTACCCAAATGAGCAAATTTACAGAAACTAGAATCTGGCTAAATACATGATTCTCCTACAGGGTACAAATTAAATAAATATGTTTATAGAAACTAAAACCTGGCTAAGTATAGGCTTCCTCAAATTAGTTGAATTTTTTAACTGTAAATCTTCTTTTCTTCAAGGCTGGATGGGATTGTTCTGTAAAAGTCAAGAATCAGAGGCAAAATGAACGTTCATTCAATGGCACCAAAACCCTAACCACTATAGAAAACCCCAGCCACAGAATTATCAGAGAAGCCATAGAGATTGAAAAAAGACCTGAAAGCATGAATAGAAGAGATGATTCCACCAGACTGTCAATTATTTGGAAGCCTGCACTCACAAACAATAAAATCTCCACACCACTAGCCAGGCAAACACCTGGGCACAAACAGATCCCCGCTGATACCTCCAGCTCAAACACACCCCAACCAGGCACCCAGATGAAACCTAGCTTCCTAACAAATGATAGCCATCCATTTATTCGGAGCCAAGATGCACTAAAAGCCTCCAATACAGGAACACAATGTTGCCAGCCAATCAAGACACACACACACACACACAAAGCCACAAAACAGACAGAAGATATTAGAAACACCAATCAAGCAGAACACAGCAAACTCCAAGACCAATAAACACAGACCAAGACTCCCAACCAATCAGGATGAAGAAAAAACCATTCTGGCACAGCAGTAGGCTAGCCCCAAATTTAAAACTGAAACAACTGTAAAAGTCTGACTCACAGACGAACACAATACAGAAACCTGATGATGGCAGATGAGATTCTGCCGAAACGTTGCTACAACTTTAAAAGCACTATAATGACGTGGGAAAATACCCGAACAAAGCTGAATACCATACATGTAAGTACCCACGAAAACTTAAGAATATATATATGTATGTATGTATGTATGTATGTATTTATGTATGTATGTGTATATGTATATGTATATGTATATCTCCACAGGAGAATGGTATAACTGATGTCACAAATAACTGCAAAAATGTATATAGAATTTGTTTTTAAAGGTGAAAATTTAATAAAATTTATATTTAAAAAATACATTAACCAAGGTTAGTTAGTGAATTCTATATTTAGTTGAAAATATAGAAACGCCATTTCAAATGTTCTTTCTAATTGCTTCTTGAATAAATATGTACAATTGGAAATTGGACTTGAATCAATCCTTCTCCTTAGCTAATAATGGCTGGAAAAAATGAGAAAGGGCTTGCATAGAGTTCTATGAATGGAAACTATGTGTACCTTAAACCTAGTCATTTAGAAATAAAAAATAATAGGCGCTTCTTTCCTCAACACAGGTGGGAAGAGTAAAGAAACAGAGGAATGGATCAATTTAATTAGGTTGGCAACTTTAAGACCTTTGGACTTCAATTCCCAGAATTCCCCAGCCAGCCAAGCAAATTTCCTTTGAGACTGTTGTTTCCGCTTGCCTGTATAATAGGCTTTACTAATCAGCCTGTAAGAGTCATGGGATATAAACAGGCCTCAGAATAACCTGGTCTCAAATTTCTTACAAAATGAAATTATTTACTATGGATTTTTTTTTTTGAATGACACAGATGCTATGACTAGAAGAGTCTAGAGGAAATCCTCAACTTATGACCACAATTCATCCCAAAATTTCCCTTGCTAGGCAAGACCATTGTTAAATGAATTTTGCCCCCCATTTTATGACCTTTTTAGACACCGTTGCTGAACGAATCTGGCTTCCCCGTTGATTTTGCTTGTTGGAAGGTTGCAAAAGTTGACCACAGTATCCTTCCCCTGCCACACCCACCAAGCCATGCCCACCAAGCCACACCACGCCGACCAAGCCATGCGTCAAGTCATAAAATATTTCTCTGGTCTTTTAGAGTTGCCAATAGAAAGAGAGGGTGGAGTACTGTAGCAGCTTTCAAAACTGAAACTGCATTCCATACATGTTTTCATAGATAGTTCCCAGGCGACCGAAGTTTCTGCCATGCAAAATTCTAACTGGAGAGCATGATCGATGACTCTTGGCTATGGATGTGTCCCATTGGAGAATATGAATTATGATACACCCAAAGGGTGGAAGAAAACCAGGATCAAAGGTGACAATGGATGATGTGTCTCAGAGTCAGCTATACCCAGGTAGCACCAGCATGTCTTCTCCTAATCAAACTTCTTTGAGCTTTGAAAATGCGGCTAGAGACTCATGATTTAAATCGGGGTAACTACCAGAGCTCTGACATTACGCCCACAGAACCGGTAGTAAAAAAAAAATTGAATCCCACCACTGGTAATGATAATTGACAGCAATCTCCTTGACATGAACTGATTCAATTCCTTCCCTAGGGATGCCATTATAGGGCACTGCATGCCAAAAACAACTACAGGCACGCCTCAACTTACAACAGTCCATTGAGTGACCGCTTAACGTTGCAAGAGCCCTGGAAAAGCGACACACTGCTGTTTTCAAGGCTTACGGCCACTGCATAATCCTTGTGATCACGGGATTAAAATTCAGGCATTGGGCAACAGGCTCATATTTAAGACAGTTTCCATGCCATGGGGTCACAAGACCTCCTTTCGCAACCTCCTGATCCACAAAGTCAATAGGGGGAAGAAAGCCAATTCACTTAACAACTGTGTTACTAACTTAAGAACTGCAGAGGTGCACTTAACCACTGTAGCAAGAAAAATCATAAAATGGGGTAAAATTCACTTAATAAATGCTCAAAGCATCGTTAGAGACCCCCTGTTTCTGTTGCTCCCCTCTGGGAGGAGGTTTAAAACTATTTCTAGCAGGACTATCAGATTGTGTAATAGCTTGGTTCCCTGTGCCATCCGTCTGGTAAACTCGCCAGATTCGTTTTTCTTGTCATGTACATGTATATATCCGAACTAGATTGTGTTGTTTCCCTGTGTCATATAATATATGTGGGTATATGCATGTATTTATTTATTTATTTAGACATGTTTACCTAATGTATATTGGAGGTGAGTGATGAGATGGCCTAAAGGTGGAGCTCTGGCCTCACACTCAGGAGGCTGTGAGTTCGATCCTAAGTAGAGGCAAATATTTATCTCTCTGGGCACATTGAGAGAATATATCTGCTAAATATAACTCCGTGTTGGTGACAGAAAGGGCATCCGTCCAGTAAACATTCAGTTCCATTCAGTTGCCCAGTCTCCACCCCCACAAGGGATTATGGGGTTGTTAAAAGAAGATGATGATTGGAGGTGGTGACCCTTCTGAGAGCTGTATGCAATAAAATTTCATTTTAATGTATGTCAATTAGTATATATTCAGTGACAAGTTATTTCTATTCTATACTATTCTAATTCTATTCTAATTCTATTCTATTCTAATTCTATTCTATTCCATTCCATTTCATATTATTATTCTATTCTAATTCTAATCCTAATTCTATTCTATTCCATTCCATTCATATTATTATTCTATTCTAATTCTAATTCTATTCTAATTCTATTCTATTCTATTTCATTCCATTTCATATTATTATTCTATTCTAATTCTAATCCTAATTCTATTCTATTCCATTCCATTCATATTATTATTCTATTCTAATTCTAATTCTATTCAATTCCATTCCATTTCATATTATTATTCTTTCTAATTCTAATTCTAATTCTAATTCTAATTCTAATTCTAATTCTAATAATTCTAATTCTAATTCTATTCTACTTCTATTCTATTCTAATTCTGTTCTATTCGATTTGATTCGATTTGAAACAAATGTCTCACCAACAGACATTTTGGACCGAATTGTGGTTATTAAGTCAACGACTTCCTGTAGACACAGGGACAATTTATTTCCCTCATGCCATCACTCTCCTGAACACCTAATTCCCACACTCCTGTCTTATGTCTATTTACCCATGTAGACTGGCTATATTACTATTATCCTTCTCATCTTTTCTACAATCTTCTCTTACTGGTATCATTATCATTACAATTATTATTACTTTTTCATTTTTGTACATACACTGAGAGCTTATGGACCGGAGACAAATTCTTTGTGTATCTAATCACACTTGGCCAAATAAAGTATTCCACTGTATTTAATATCATTTCAGTTTTTGTTCTGATGCACAATATTTTGTGGCCTTGTAGCAAGAAAGGCAAGATTTAAAAAAAAAAAAACAAGAATCAACAATATATCTTTTAAGAACAGTCATTTGATTAGTAACCATGTATAAGTGACAATTCAATAACGCTAATGGGTGCATTCATTATGTAGTATAATTAGCATTATGATATCCTTAAAAAGAAAAGAACACCACTGTGATTTCCTTATTCCACTTCTAAATAACTAAGAGAGGAAACAAAGGAGTGATTCAAAAAGAGAAAAACAAAATCACAGCTTCTTTCTGAATTGAAATAGCTCATGAGAGGCTTATTAGCTTGATGTTCTATTAAGGTGGCTCACCTTGTAATTTCTACTAATTATTATTAATTTGCGGTTCCTTCCCAATTAATTGGTTACAAAGCATTGTCAGGCTACAGGTAGAAAATTAATTATGGATAAAATTGCAGAATGGTGCCACCACACCCATGGGAAAGACAATATTTGTTAATTTGGAATTGTTTACTCTCCAGAGGGGAAGAGTTGCTGGCATCTAAGCTAAATTCTGTGATAATCCCTTTTTATCCTTTCAAACATGAGCTAAAATGCATTCAAAGATCTACAGAAGTGCTAGAAGGAATAGGGTTTGCAGTGAGGAGGAAGGGGAGGAAGAGGAAGCAAAGGAGGGGAAAATGAGGAGATGGAGATGGAGGAGAAGAAGAAGAGGAGGAAGAGGAGGAGAAGGACGAGGAGGAGGAGGCTGGGGAATTCTGGGAGTTGAAAGCCACAGGCCTTAAAGTTCCCAAGGTTGAGCAACACTGATTAAGACCATTTACACATTAATTAAGTTTCTGAAACCCTGTATTATTTTAAGATCTTGTTGGTCTTCTAACTTTGCAGAGGTCTTGGTGATAGTTTACCCATGGAAATGAGATAAGCTTTGCATTCCAAAAATATCTTCTTAGATAAATGTATTCCCGGAAAAATTACAACCTTAGCAAGTTCCTTATATGGAATGATGCTAAACTGGGAAAGGAGCATCTGGATAAGGAGCAGGGGGTATTTAAGGGAGGGCTTTGATTGTAATGTATATAATATGTTGGACAAAGGGGGTCTTTGTGGCAGCCCACCTAACAGCATGCTGTCATCGCCCTTGAGTGAAGAATAATGAACTTAATTTCATACAACTACCTGCTGTTTCCTTGATCCCAGCTCAGAAACGAACATGATGAGGAATAAAATTCCAGTAACAGGTAAATTTCTCCCATGCTACTTTTTTCTAAGCCCAAATATTGGCTGTTCAGTTATTGTACAGGTGAGACTCAAAAAATTAGAATATCGTGCAAAAGTTCATTTATTTCAGTAATGCAACTTAAAAGGTGAAACTAATATATGAGATAGACTCATTACATGCAAAGCAAGATAGTTTAAGACATGATTTGTCATAATTGAGATGACTATGGCTTACAGCTCATGAAAACCCCAAATCCACAATCTCAGAAAATTAGAATATTGTGAAAGGTTCAATATTCAAGGCTCAAAGTGTCCCACTTTAATCAGCTAATTAAGCCATAAAACCTGCAAGGGGTTCCTGAGCCTTTAAATGGTCTCTCAGTCAGGTTCAGTAGGAATCACAATCATGGGAAAGACTGCTGACCTGACAGTTGTGCAGAAAACCATCATTGACACCCTCCATAGAGAGGGAAAGCCTCAAAAGCTAATTGCAAAAGAAGTTGGATGTTCCCAAAGTGCTGCATCAAAGCACATTAATAGAAAGTTATGTGGAAGGGAAAAGTGTGGAAGAAAAAGGTGCACAAGCAGCAGGGGTGACCGCAGCCTGGAGAGGATTGTCAGGAAAAGACTTTTACAAGGAGTGGACTGAGGCTGGAGTCAGTGCATCAAGAGCCACCACACACAGACAGATTCTGGACATGGGCTTCAAATGTCGTATTTCTCTTGTCAAGCTGCTCCTGAACAACAAACAATGTCAGAAGCATCTTACCTGGGCTAAAGAAAAACAGACCTGGTCTGTTGCTCAGTGGTCCAAAGTCCTTTTTTCTGATGAGAGCAACTTTTGCATCTCATTTGGAAATCAAGGACCCAGAGTCTGGAGGAAGAATGGAGAGGCACATGCTGCAAGATGCTTGAAGTCCAGTGTGAAGTTTCCAGTCTGTGTTGATTTGGGGAGCCATGTCATCTGCTGGTGTTGGTCCACTGTGCTTCATTAAGTCCAGGGTCAACGCAGCCGTCTACCAGCAGATTTTGGAGCACTTCATGCTTCCTTCTGCAGATGAGCTTTATGGGGATGCTGACTTCATTTTCCAGCAGGGCTTGGCACCTGCCCACACTGCCAAAAGCACCAAAACCTGGTTCAATGACCGTGGGATTACTGTGCTTGATTGGCCAGCAAACTCGCCTGACCTGAACCCCATAGAGAATCTATGGGGCATTGCCAAGAAGAAAGATGAGGGACATGAGACCGAACAATGCAGAAGAGCTGAAGGCCGCTATTGAAGCATCCTGGTCTTCCATACCACCTCAGTAATGCCACAGGCTGATAGCTTCCATGCCACGCCGCATTGAGGCAGTAATTGCTGCAAAAGGGGCTCAAACCAAGTACTGAGTACATATGCATGCTTATACTTTTCAGAGGTCCGATATTGTTCTATGTACAATCCTTGTTTTATTGATTGCATGTAATATTCTAATTTTCTGAGATTGTGGATTTGGGGTTTTCATGAGCTGTAAGCCATAATCATCTTAATTATGACAAATCACAGCTTGAACTATCTTGCTTTGCATGTAATGAGTCTATCTAATATATTAGTTTCACCTTTTAAGTTGCACTACTGAAATAAATGAACTTTTGCATGATATTCTAATTTTTCGAATTTCACCTGTAAGATGTAGAACGGTATTGTAATTTATAAAGACTCGAACATTTACAAACATTAAAAAGAAATAGGTCTGTGCCAAATGTTTGCAAGCAAACATTCCAGTGCCCAAACTATGCAGAATAACAGAGATAACCGAATAACAAATTGGACCTTGGGGCAGTGGTGGGATTCAAATTTTTTTACTACTAGTTCTGTGGGCGTGGCTTGGTGGGCATGGCAAGGGAAGGTTACTGCAAAATCCCCCTTCCCTCCCCACCCCACTAACCTGCTTTCCAGCTCCGTTCTCCTGTGCAGAGCAACAAAAGAAGACCCAGCCGATCATCTGGGACTCGGGAGGCAAAAAAATAGATGGGGGCAGGGCCAGTCAGAAGTGGGATTTGCCAGTTCTCCAAACTACTCAAAATTTCCGCTACCGGTTCTCCAGAACCGGTCAGAACCTGCTGAATACCACCTCTGCCTTGGGGGTCTTGCAATCTGACCACCTGCTGAAGCAGGAAACCCTATACCAGTGGTGTCTAACTTTGTCGGCACCCAGTGCCAAAACAAAGAAACTGGAAGAGCAACTCCCCGATGAGCACGCGCTGGAAACCGGAAGCTTTGCTTCCCAGTATATGCATGCGCGCCAGCCACCTGGTCTTCTGGTTTCTAACACGCGTAGATGATAGATGTGAGATGTACAGAGAGAGATGGATAGATAGATAGATAGATAGATAGATAGATAGATAGATAGATAGATAGATAGATAGATAGATAGATAGATAGATAGATAGATGGATGGATGGATGGATGGATGGACGGACGGACAGATAGATAGATAGATAGATAGATAGATAGATAGATAGATAGATAGATAGATAGATAGATAGATAGATAGATAGATAGATAGATGAATAGAGATAGATAGATAGATAGATAGATAGATAGATGATAGATAGAGATAGATAGACAGATGATGATAGATAGAAGAGATAGAGAGAGAGAGAGAGACACACACACACATATATATACCGTATATATACATACATATATACATACATACATGTTCTGTCTCACCTGTAGCCACGAGGTGAGAGTCCAAATGTCCAAAGGAAAATACACAAACAGACAGGAACAGGAATGACAGAGTTAAATTCCTTTGGCAGAATCAAGTCTTTGGCAGTTTCACACAAGCTGCCTGCCAAGTCCGATAATAAAGCAAGAACCATAAATCTCAGGCTAACGCCACACAGAGAATTTGTCCAAACTGCTAAATAAACAAGTTGATCCTGAACAGGATTCAGAGTAACACACCCACTTTTATTCTCAAGGGGCGTGTCAGTCCCTTTTCTCAGTCTCTGATTTGACATTTCCTTTTATGTTGTATTTCACTTTTGCCTGCGCCTTTGCCTTGCATCAGACCAGCATTTCTCGGCTTGATCTTCAGCCAGATGACTCCGGCACACTCTCCTGATTATCTGCTGACACCTGAGGCACAATCAGGGGAAGGAAGAAAGTCCTGGGGAGGAAGATGATTCCAAACTTCCAGCAAGGCAGGCTCAAACCTCAGAGCCAAGTCCTCCCCTTCCTCCTGACTCCAAGTCTGTGTCTCCCAACAAAGCAGGCTCAAACCTCAATGCCAGATCTTCCTCATCACTCGAGCCTGTGTCTTCTAACAGAGCAGGCTCAAACCTCCGAGCCACAACACATACATATATGATATTACCTATTTGGGTAATGAAATCTCTGCAAGCCAACAGCCAAGTCCGGACAGCATCAAGGACTCCACTGTTCCAACTTGTGTTACAGATAGTCTATTCTGTGGGAATACAAAGGCCCTAGACTAGGCTGGGATGGTATTATAGCAGGTTCTGATCAATTCTGGAGAACCAGTAGAGGAAATTTTGAATAGTTTGGAGAACCAGCAAATCCCACCTCTGACTGGCCCCACCCCCATCTATTCTCTGCCTCCTGAGTCCCAGCTGATCGGCTGGGTCTTCTGTTGTTTCCCTGAACAGGAGAACGGAGCTGGAAAGCAGGTTAGTGGGGTGGGGAGGGAATGGGGACTTTACAATATACCCTTCCTCTGCCATGTCCACCAAGCCACGCCCACAGAACTGGTAGTAAAAAAAAATTGAATCCCACCCTTCTGGGAATTCAGAAGATAACGTAGAAGAAACCTGTGGTAAATCAGTTGCATAACATTGCCAAGAAAAGCACATATTGTGCTCATGAAATGAGCAGACGCTGAACTTGACTCCAAAGAGATTTTCCTTTTGAAAACTGTCTTTAGCTTCACAGAAATGTTGGCTTGTCTCTTCCAATTACCATTCTTTCATTTTTGGTTGTAGGATCTGCACAAGCACCATGGAAGCTATGAATTATGCATGAATTGATCAAAGTAAAAAAAACAAAACCACAGCCCAAGTCTCCTAGTCCCATACACAGAGGGAATACACAATGTGCAAAGCAATCACATCTTTGGTACACAATGCTATTTGCTTTGTGGTACTGTGCAGCGCTACCCAATATGATGCATCACACTGCTCAGTCAACAGCAGTTAAATCTCTCTGATCCTGCGGAGTGCCATAAAAATCCTTGCGAAATATATGACCGAGGGTGGGGGGAGGACAATATAAATTATCATATTCTGCCCTTTCCAAAAACATAACAACAACATTCTTTCCATATTGCTTAAGAACTAGCTGCATGAAAACTCTAAGGATTTTATGAGCAAATAGCCTGAAGATTGCTTTAAGTTCTCTCTCTCTCTCTCTCTCTCTCTCTCCCTCTCTCTCTCTCTCTCTCTCTCTCACACACACACACACACACACACACACACACAGAGAGAGAGAGACAGTACACTCCTGTCAACTTGATGCTTGGAGAAGAAGAATGATCTTTTCTTCTTCTTCTTCTTCTTCTTCTTCTTCTTCTTCTTCTTCTTCTTCTTCTTCTTCTTCTTCTTCTTCTTCTTCTTCTTCTTCTTCTTCTTCTTCTTCTTCTCCTCCTCCTCCTCCTCCTCCTCCTCCTCCTCCTCCTCATCCTCCTCCTTCTCCTGGTTCTCTTTCTTCTCCTCCTCCTCCCGGTTCTCCTCCTCCTCTTCCTCCTCCTGGTTGTCTTTCTCCTCCTCTCCTCTTGGTTCTCTTTCTCCTCCTCCTCTTCCTCCTCCTGGTTCTCTTTCTCCTCCTCCCAGTTCTCCTTCTCCTCCTTCTCCTCCCAGTTCTCCTTCTCCTCCTCCTCCTCTTCCTCCTCCTGGTTCTCTTTCTCCTCCTCCTCCTCCCAGTTCTCCTTCTCCTCCTCCTCCTCTTCCTCCTCCTGGTTCTCTTTCTCCTCCTCCTCCTCCCAGTTCTCCTCCTCCTCCTCCTCCTCCTGGTTCTCTTTCTCCTTCTCCTTCTCCTTCTCCTCCTCCTCCTCCTTCTCCTCCTCCTCCCAGTTCTCCTCCTCCTCTTCCTCCTCCTGGTTCTCTTTCTCCTCCTCCTCTTCCTCCTCCTGGTTCTCTTTCTCCTCCTCCTCCTCCCAGTTCTCCTCCTCCTCCTCCTCCTCCTCCTCCTGGTTCTCTTTCTCCTTCTCCTCCTCCCAGTTCTCCTTCTCCTCCTCCTCCTCCTCCCAGTTCTCCTTCTCCTCCTCCTCCTCTTCCTCCTCCTGGTTCTCTCTTTCTCCTCCTCCTCCTCCCAGTTCTCCTTCTCCTCCTCCTCCTCCCAGTTCTCCTTCTCCTCCTCCTCCTCCTCCTCCTGGTTCTCTTTCTCCTTCTCCTTCTCCTCCTCCTCCTTCTCCTCCTCCTCCTCCCAGTTCTCCTTCTCCTCTTCCTCCTCCTGGTTCTCTTCTCTCCTCCTCCTCCTCCTCCTCCTCCTCCTGGTTCTCTTTCTCCTCCTCCTCCTTCTTCTCCTCCTCCTCCTCCTCCTCCTCTTCCTCCTCTTGGTTCTCTTTCTCCTCCTCCTCCTCCTGGTTCTCTTTCTCCTCCTCCTCCTCCTTCTCCTCCTCCTCCCAGTTCTCCTTCTCCTCTTCCTCCTCCTGGTTCTCTTTCTCCTCCTCCTCCTTCTTCTCCTCCTCCTCTTCCTCCTCTTGGTTCTCTTTCTCCTTCTCCTCCTCCTCCTCCTGGTTCTCTTTCTCCTTCTCCTCCTCCTCCTCCTGGTTCTCTTTCTCCTTCTCCTCCTCATCCTCCTGGTTCTCTTTCTCCTTCTCCTTCTCCTTCTCCTCCTCCTGGTTCTCTTTCTCCTTCTCCTTCTCCTCCTCCTCCAATTTGGTACCTTTGATTGTCAGCCTTCCCAAGGGTCTAGGAAAGCAAGAACACATATATTCTGCCCCTTGTAATGCTCTCTTCCATAATTGATAAGTTTCTCTGGGCAGAATATTCTAAACACTCTGAGGAGTCACACCTGACTCTTCACCTCAATTTGCTGCCCTGCATCTATCCTGGACAACCTTATTGATAATTTACCTCTACCCTCAACCTGGCTAATAGCCAGGCTGAGAGGAGGGAAATTATGAGAGTTGCAATTCATGATAACTAGAAGGTATCAAGTTGAACAGAATTATATAAGGTAGAGTGCATACATGCATTGTTATCCTTTAGATGAATCGCCTCGGGAATTTATCAGCTACAAAGCCAACAAGTGATACAACATGGTTCTCTTGAGCCTGCAGGAAGACGTCAGGGAAAACACCGAGGAGGAGAATGAGCCTGCAATCCTCTATTCCTATTCAAGTACCACGCTGCAATATGCCTAAATGTACATTATTTAAAAGTTGGCACAATGCTGTTTTGGATAGAACAAAGGGGCAGGGTTGACTCACAGCAATTCATATTGTTGAATAAGACAATGCAAATGGAAGCGTCTGTTTTAATGGGTTGGCAAAGAAGACCAGAGCCTTATATCATGGCTATTTTAGTTCTGTGAGTTGACAAGTGATGAAACTTTAGACCGGGAAACAAACTGTAGATTTGCAGCAGAGAATCCCTCCTGTTTTCCTTTCTTCCTTCCCTCCCTCCCTCCCTTCCTTCCTCCTTCTCCCTTTTCTTCCTTCTTTCTTTTCTTCTTTTCCTCCCTCCTACTCTCCTCCTTTTCTCTTTCTTTCTTTCTTTCTTTCTTTCTTTCTTTCTTTCTTTCTTTCTTTCTTTCTTTCTTTCTTTCTTTCTTTCTTTCTTTCTGTCTTCTCTTCCTTCCTTCCTTCCTTCCTTCCTTCCTTCCTTCCTTCCTTCCTTCCTTCCTTCCTTCCTTCCTTCCTCCTTCTCCTTTTCTTTCTTTTCTTCTTTCCCTCCCTCCCACTTTCTCCTTCCTTCCTTCCTTCTTTCCTTTCTTCTCCCCCTACTTCCACCTTTACCTAAGCCAGTCCTGCATGTCAGCATTTTTCCTGAAAAACATGCTTCTTCTGCTTAGCATCATTACAATCTATTAAACAATGCCACTGTTTTGCTTTGTAATCTTGAGACCTGGGCTGGCCAGTCGCTTTGTCTCTCTCTGTGAGCATCTGGCATCCAACATTTTCCAAGTTGACTGTGGGTGAGTGAGTTTGCTTGCATGTACAAAAGCATCTCCTCAAAGAAGCTAGCATCTCTCTCCCCCCTCCCTCTCTGTCTCTGTCTGTGTCTCTGTCTCTCTGTGTCTCTGTCTCTGTCTCTCTCTGTCTGTCTGTTTCTCTCTCTCTCTGTCTCCAACATCTCATGTGCCATCAAGGAGGAGACCTCAATGGGTTTTAAACAAATAAATTTGTCGAGGGGGGTTTCCTGTAGGTTCCAGATACACAGGCAGATTTTGGCATTTCTTGTGCTCCGTGGGGGTTGAATTTAATTATACCAAGGATGGGATGATCTAGAAATGTGAGGCTCGATGTTAATGGGATTCATTTTACTTCTCTCTTTATAGGGCAAGTTTCTATTCTGGCAGATTTACCTCCAAATTTTTTTTTAATGAAGTATCCTTAACATAAATGGACTTGTCTGTTTAGGAGCAGATGTGGTTGGACTCGCTTCCGAAAAGAGATGACAGGGTTGGACTGTTTGGTTTTTGCTTTCTTTGCACATCCAAAGCCTCCCCCTCCCCTCCTCTCCCATCTGCATGGAGGGTCCCTGTGAAAAACGGTCCCTTCCTATGAAATTTAACAGACAGGTGATCGTGCACTAAGGGATCACATTTATTTTGTCCGGGGAAAGAGCTGAGCTGCATTTCTGCCACCATCTAATGTGATGAAATGTAGTCTGGATTCCAGGAGGGAGGGGCTGCATTCCAGAAGAGTAAGCGGCAGCTCAGTTCCGACAGTTTGTGTGAGAGAAAGAAGGGGAAGACAGGCCCTTCCTAATAGTTTCCTGAGTATACTTTTCGTGTAGACGGCAGACTGCTTCGTCCTGGCAAGATTCTGTCTATAAGCGAGGAACAATAAAGTAATCAGTCTGGAAGAACTGCCACTGTCTTTCATGCTTTGAGGGCTCTTCAGGCACAAATCATCTCTCAGAAATGTTCCTTGAAAAATTCATGTAAAACCTGAAGCTAAATGTGTTCCCAGGTGCCCCACCGTTGATCATGGTTGCTGCTAAGAGTTATCATTCAGTAACAAGTGTCCAGATGGTCAACTTACAACCATTCATTTAATGACAATTCAAAGTTACAACTGGTACTGCAAAAAGTGACCAATATCTCAGGGGCTGTCACAAAGAAGAGGGGGTCAAGCTATTCTCCAAAGCACCAGAAGGCAGGACAAGAAGCAACGGATGGAAACTAATCAAGGAGAGAAGCAACCTAAACATTAGGACAAATTTCCTGACAGTGAGAACAATACATCAGTGGAAAACTTGCCTTCAGAGGTTGTGAATGCTCCAACACTGGAAGTTTTTAAGAAGAGATGGAATAACCATTTGTCTGAAGTTATGTAGGGTTTTCTGCCTAAGCAGGGGGTTGGACTAGAAGACCTCCAAGGTCCCTTTAGGCTCAATTGTGGTCATAAGGCAAGGACTACCTAGAAATGGCATTGGTTTCTGGCCTCTGTTTAGAGATAGCAAAAAATTCTCCTGAGCCAAACTTGAGTTTGGATGTTTTCATAAACAGATCTAATTTTCTTGTCAACAATAAAGGCATTTTTTTTTTTTTTGTCGTTGCTCCTATCGTTGGGATAATTTTTGACTTCCTAGGCTAGCCTTCCACCTTGGGGTATTAGGAAAAAGTTTACAGGACTAGATTCAGCTGTCCACCTCGATTTAAAAGACAAAAGGCCACTCTTTTGAAGACAGCAAAGTCCACATTTTGGACAGAGAGGACCGCTGGTTTGAAAGAGGGTCCAAGAGGCCATCTATCTCAAAACTGAACAGCCCTCCCTCAACAGAGGGGGAGTAATAAGACATCATATTTCTCCAATCTATAACACAGTCCTTTCAGGAACTCACAGAAGGCTCCACACCCATTGGCACCACTCAGGGGACCCTGAGGACACAGATGAACCTCCAAGTGGCCTCAACAACTCTATAAAAAGAATGCAAATGACCAGCTGTCTGCAAGAAGTATAAATCCTTCCATTCCCCACCATCCATTCAGAACTGAAGAAGCTTCTTGGATAAAAAGTGAAACTTCTTCAAAGAAAAAGCAGAAAGTCCAGTTGCCTCTTGAAAAAAAAAAAAAAGCACCTTTGGGATAAACACCAGAAGCTGCTGCACCTGTAACTTATTACTGCATGTTCATGTCTGAGTCCTGTCAAAAGTGCAACAATCACATGAGGAATGTCTATGGAGATTTTCAGTCCTCCAGGTCATGATTGTCCCAAAAGTGCTTTTTTCAAAAGGCAACTGGACTTCCTTTGTTTTTTCCTTGAAGACGTTTCGCTTCTCATCCAAGGAGCTTCTTCACTTCTGAACTTCTTGGAAGAGAAGCAAAGCATCTTCAAGGGGAAACAAAGCCCAGCTACCATTTGAAAAAGCACCTTTGGGACAATCACAATGAGGATGCCAATTTCTTATCGAAACTCACAGGGTATAAGGACTGTCTTCATCTGGTTACTCTGGATAGCAAATTCACACAATACACTGAACCATAAATTAATCCAACCTGCTGGATCTCTATCAGAAGCTAAGCCATTTTTTTTTAAAAAAAAAAATCTAAATCCAATTTGCAGTAACTGAGTTTAGCTTGTTGAGCAAATACACGCTGTTACCTTTCAATCAGTGGATTAATTGCGTTGTGCAAAAGCAGCCAGTGAGATTTATTGCGGAGTCTCATTCCTAGGACCACATCACATGGGGGCAATTGCATACCTATCTGGAGTTAAGTCCAATTTACACTTGGAACATGGGATGTGATTTATCACATTAAAAGTAGGCATGGGATCCGGCTTTAGATTCCTCATCTTTCAAATGCTTAATCCATGAAATTCAGGAGAAACTTCCTGACAGTGAGAACAATCAACCAATGGAACAGAAGTTGCCCTCGGAAGTTATGGGAGCGTCATCACTTGAGACTTTGAAGAAGAGATTGGACTCCCATCTGTCAGAAATAGTGTGGGGTCTCCTGCTTGGGTAGGGGATTGGATGAGATGACCTACAAGGTCCCTTCCAACTCTGATTATCTGTTATCTGTTAGTTGTGGGAATGGGCAACATCTCATCTTTCATGATAGATTTTTTAATCAATTTTTTGTCCTTACTCTTATTACAACAAAGATATATAATACTCCTTCCTCCTCCTATTTTCCCCACAGCAACTCTGTGAGGTGAGTTGGGCTGAGAGAAAGTGTTTGGCCCAAAGTCAACCAGGTGGCTTTCATGCCTGGGATGGAACTAGAAATCACAGTCTCCTGGTGATTGGCCTAAAGTCACCCAACCGGCTTTCATGGCTAAGGCGGGACTAGTACTCACAGTCTCCTGGATTTTAGGCCAGCCCTTTAACCAAACCTGGGGGAGCAACTGGCAAAATATGTTGACCCCTTGAGGATATGAATCCAAGATCTTTCTAGAATAGGGGTCTCCAACCTTGGCCAGTTTGTGGACTTCAACTCCCAGAATTCCTCAGCCAGCAAAGCTGAAGTCCACAAGTCTTAAAGTGGTCAAAGTAGGAGACCCCTGTTCTAGAACGCTTCCCTTCGAAAGACCTTTACAATGCCTCCTAATTAAAGTCTTTAATTTCCCATATTTCAACTGCTAAATTAGTGGCAGTTTCTCTTCCTGCAGCCATCCATTGTTAAGAAAATTGAGGGGCTCCTTGGCTGCCCTCCTAATCCAATGACAATCTTTACTGATTTTCTCTCCCATTCAGATCCCATCTATCCTGAATTATTTCAAATTATAAGGTGAAAGAAATTACAAAGCTCTAACTAAGCAGAGCAAATGCTGTGATGAATGAGAAGCTGGAACCGGCACGGATCGACTGCCTCCTTACTGGCATTACCACAGGGGTGGAAAATAATTAGAAATACATAAAAGGGAGCTGGCGCATAATCATGTTTATCTTCCAAGAGGTAAAATGGAGAAGACGGGGGAAAAAAACCTATTAAACTACTCATTGACCAGAAAAGATGGGAAGTGAATGAATGAATGAATGACCAAAAGCAACAGGGATTTGAAACCTTTATCTTTTGTATGATGAGTATCTAACAGTGGTGGGATTGAAATTTTTTTACTACCGGTTCTGTGGGCATTGCTTGGTAGGTGTGGCAGAGGAAGGATCCTGCAAAATCCCCTTCTCTCTAACCTGCTTTCCAGCTCTGTTCTCCTGTGCAGGGCAACCAAAGAAGACCCAGCCAATCAGCTGGGACTCGGGAGGCAGAGAATAGATGGGGGTGGGGCCAGTCAGAGGTGGTATTTGCCGGTTCTCCAAACTGCTCAACATTTCCGCTACCGGTTCTCCAGAACTGGTCAGAACCTGCTGAATACCACCTCTGGTATACCTAACAATTACAATTAAGCCAAACATTTCTGTTGTTAAGGAAGACCCTTGTTAAGTGAGTTTTTTGCCCCTTTCTTGCCGGTGTTGTTAAGTGAAGCACTGCAGTTGTTAAGTTAGTAACACGGTTGTTAAGTTAATCAGGCATCCCCATTGACTTTGCTTCTTAGAAGGTCGCAAAAGGGGATCATGTGACCCCAAGATACGGTAGATGTCCTAAATATGAGCCAATTGCCCAGCCTTTGAATTTTGATCAAGTGAGCAGGGGAATGGTTCAGTGATCGTAAGTGTGAAAAACAAGTCATTTTTCTCGGTGCTGTTGTAACTCTGAATGGCCACTATAAACGAATAATTGTAAAACAAGGACTACCTGTAAAGGAATTCAACAATGGCACACAAGAGAATGCTAGAGACTGTCCAGTTGGCGAATCTGGTATATTATGTTACCAAGAGTATAAACTTTGCTGAATAAATCTGTCAATCCTGGATTGTATAAACGAGGGCATAGAATCAAGATCACATGAAGTATTAGTGCCACTTTATAAAAACCCTAGTAAGACCACATTTGGAATATTGCAACCAATTTTGGTCACCATACTACAAAAAAGATATTAATAGGCTTATTGTACCCTATGACTATTATTAAGTGTTGTACCTTATGATTCTTGACTCTTGATGAATGTATCTTTTCTTTTATGTACACTGACAGCATTTACACCAAGACAAATTCCTTGTGTGTCCAATCACACATGGCTAATACAGAATTCTATTCTATTCTATTCTATTCTATTCTATTCTATTCTATTCTATTCTGTTCTGTTCTGTTCTGTTCTATTCTATTCAAACTTTGGAAAAGGCTCAGAGAAGAACAACTAAGATGATCAAAGGCCTGGAGACTAAAACATATAAAGAACAGCTACGGGATTTCAGTTTGGCTAATCTAAAGAAAAGAAGTATTAGGGGTGACATGATAGCAGTATTCTAGTATTTGAGGAGCTGCCACAAAGAAGAGAGAAGCAAGCTATTCTCCAAAGCAGGGATCCCCAACCTTTTCAACGCCGCGGCCCGGTTCCGACATCAGCTGGGCGCGCGGCCCGGTTGGCGTCAACTGGGCGCCGCCATCTTTATGACGAAAAGGCGCTTCCGGTGACGTCATCGAAGCGCTGTTTCGTCATAAAAAGATGAGCGCGCAGCGCTTCTGGTGAGCTTTTTCGGGTAGAAATGGCTTTCTACCCGGAAAAGCTCATCGAAGCTGCAGCGCCGCCATCTTTTATGACGAAACAGCGCTTCGGTGAGCTTTCTACCGGAAAAGCTCACCAGAAGCGCTTTTTACCAAAAAAGATGGCGGCGCCCAGCAACCAGCGGCCCGGTAAGGCTTGTTCCGCTGGCCCTGTACCGGTCCGCGGACCGGCGGTTGGGGACCCCTGCTCCAAAGCACCAGAGAAAAGAAACAATGATTGGAAACTAACCAAAGAGAGAAGCAATCTGGAATTAAGAAGAAACATCCTAACGGTGAGGACAATAAACCAGTGGAACAGCTTGCCTTCAGAAATTTTGGATGCTCTACCACTCAATGTTTTTAAGAAGACTCTAGACCGTCACTTATCTGAAATAGTATAGATTCCCCTGCTTGAGCCGGGGGCTAGACTAGAAGACCTCAAAGGTCCCTTCCAGCTCTATTCTATTCTATATTTCTAATCCACATTGATACAGAAGAAGTGAAACCAGCTCTGGGCTTTCCACTCAAATGCATGCCTAGTTCATTCACCCTTTTCCCCATGGGTCACCCACAGTCTGTTATGTCCTTCTGTTCATTTTGTTATGGGAATCAGCTGGCCACACTGGAGCACTTGCTCCAAGTGTCCTTGAGGGGGGACCAATGTCTCATGGGAACTGAAAATGCCTGGATGCCACTCCCCCCACCCCTTGCATTCCAATCCACCACCACCCTATTCCTTGTCAAGGTGCAAACAAAGCAGAATATAGGTGAAAGTTTGAGTCAGTCTTGACAAGTTTCCCAGAATCAAGATCCGAGATTGGCTGGTATTCTGCATTTTGCATTACTGTCTAGATCAGAGGTCTCCAAACTTGGCAACTTTAAGACTTGCGGATTTCAACTCCCAGAATTCTCTAGCCAGCATAGCTGGCTGGAGAATTCTGGGAGTTGAAATCCACAAGTCTTAAAGTTGCCAAGTTTGGGGACCCCTGATCTAGATCCTCAAAGTTGGCTTGTAGACTGACACTAGAGATTGTGACAGGAAGGAAGAGATGCGAACGCTGCATTAGGGGAGAGAAACTCTAGCATCCAGCTCAATTCTCACTGATGTGATGTGGCAGAAGGCTGCATATCCTGATTTCTTTATCGGTGCAGAAATACACCAAAATATGTGGATTGCCATATCGATTATTTACATCTTCCAACACTCTTGGTATTATTTAAGTCTCTTGGTATTATTTAAGATCACAGATGTCCTCTTAACAACTCTTCTCCATCTTAAACCCTTCCTTTCTGTCCCCACCAATAGTAAAATCTATTCCATTTTTTATAATATTCCGATTCATCCTTATTTTTCATCTCTAGTGTGGCAACTGATGATGTTGCCTTGTTGGACAATGAAATGTCTGCAAGAAAGCAATCCAAACTCAGAGAGCACCAAGGACCCTAAAGTTCTTGTCCTCCTATTCTTCCTCCCCCCCTCTTTACTCCAGAAACCTCACTCCCTTCTAGCCCTGGAGATATTGTCTAGTTCAGGGGTCCCCAACCACCGGTCCACGGACCGGGACCGGTGCGTGGAACAAATCCTACCGGGCTGCTGGTTTGCTGGGCGCCGCCATCTTGTTTTGATGAAAAAGTGCTTCCGGTGAGCTTTCTACCCAGAAAAGCTCACCGGAAGCACTTTTTCATCAAAACAAGATGGCGGCGCCCAGCTGATGCCGGTACCGGGCTGCGGCGCCTAGCTGATGCCGGTACCGGGCTGCGACATAAAAAAGGTTGGGGACCACTGGTCTAGTTGGATCATGGAACATCTGCAAGAAAACAACCAAACTCAGACAGTACCAAGGACCCCACAGTCCTCCTCCTCCTCTACACAAACCCCACTCCCTTCTAGCACTGAAGTTATTACCTAATGGGTTAATGAAACATCTGCAGAGAGCACCATGGACCCCACAATCACCCTTCTCCTCCTTCAATTCCTACTCCTTCTCTTTCTCCTACTGCTCCTTCTTCTTCTCTTACTCCTCTTTCTCTCCACTCCCCACTCCCTTCTAGCACTGAAGATGTTACCTAATTAGTTAATAAAACCAGTGGTGGAATTCAACATATGTAACTTAGTGGTTCTGTGGGTGCGCGCGCTTGGAGCATCCTAAAACGGGCAATTTTAAGCATGAAAACTTACCTTAGCATCAGCGCTGGTGAGTAAAACAGCTGAGGCATGGCAATCTGCCACGCCTATTAGCTGAGGTACAAACAAAGGAAATATAGGACAGGAAAGGGCGGTGGGTGGGTGGGGCCAACTACTAACTTGCACGACCGGATCACTAGAACCAGTGTGAACCAGCAGCATACACCACCACTGAATGAAACATCTGCAAGAAAGCAACCAAGCCCAGACAGTACCAAGGACCCCACAGTCTTCCTCCTGCTTCTGTTGCTGCTGCTCCTCCTCCTCCTTCTCTTCCTCTTCCTCCTTGTCTTCCTCCTCCTCCTTCTCTTCCTCTTCCTCCTTGTCTTCCTTCCTCCTCCTCCTCCTTTCCTCCTCGTCTCCACAAACCCCATTCCTTTCTAGCACTGAAGATGTTACCTCATCGGTTAATGAAACATCTGCAAGAAAGCAACCAAATTCAGAGAGCACCTCGAAGTCCAGAATCCAACCCAATATTCTCTTCTGTTGGGGAACAAAGGAGAACCAAGCAAGCTTGAGTGCAGTAATGTCTACAAAGGGGTCAAACAGTAGATGGCCCCAGATGTGCAACTGCCATCTGGATTTTAATATCTATTATTATTGTTGGTTAATCTTTAGTGAGATTCACAGCCTTTGGGGCTGGTTGGTAACTCAACAGCTTGAATCCTAACCAAGGACCTAGGAACTATTCAGGTAGCATCGGAGGATATAAGCTGTTTCAAGTAGGGTGGTTTCTTTTGTAGAATCAGGGTCTTCAAGTCTGATAAATTCAGAATTTCCAAATTGCTAGGCAGCCCTTTCAGTATTGCTCCAAGGGTTCCAATTACAATTGGGATAACATTCGCTCAACTTCAATTTGTAAGTCCCGATACTTTGTGATTTTTTCTTGCTGCATGTATACAATTCGTGCATCACCAGGTACTGCAATGTCAATAAACCAACCCTTTTTCTTTTCAACTATTGTTATGTCCGGTGTATTGTGGGCCAAATGCCTGTCTGTCTGAATTCTGAAGTCCCACAAGATCTTGACTTTTTCATTCTCCAGAACCTTCTCAACCTGATGTTCCCAGTAGTTGTTACTATGTTCAAATCCAAACTTTTGGCATAGTTTCCAGTGAATGATTTTAGCAACTTGGTTATGGCGTTCTAAGTAGTCAGTGTGTGAAATTTTGCTGTATCCACTGATTAAATAGTCAACTGTTTCATCTTTCTCATTACAGAGGCGGCATTTGCTGTTGGTGGTGACAGGCTGAGTCTTTGCCTTCATGTAATTTGTGGCTAAGGCTTGTTCTTGAGCAGCCAAAATAAAGCCCTCAGTTTCCTTTTTCAGTATTCCTGATTTTAGCCAGTTCCAAGTAAGGTTTTGGTTAGCTTTGCCTTCAATACTTTTCAGGTATTGGCCATGCATAGCTTTGCTTTTCCAATTTTCAATTCACTTCTCAATTACTTATTATTATTATTATTATTATTATTATTATTATTATTATTATTATTATTATTATTATTATTATTATTATTTTCTACCTGACTCTGTGGTTTCCTCCACTAACCCCAAAAACGTTAACCTCAGACTGTCTACTGTTGATCTCACCCCGTTCCTAAGAGGTCTGTAAGGGGCGTGCATGCCTACCATCCCTGTCCTAATGTCCCCTTTTATTCTTATCCATTTCATGTATTAATAATCATGTTTATACTTATATATATTATCAAATGCATGCTTGACAAAATAAATAAAAAATAAAAAATAAATTTTAAAAAATTGATCCTTCTGAAAATGTCTCTACCCTGGGTGAAATTTAGTGTTCGGGCTCTAAGGTCCACCAGCCATACTTGGTAAGCAAAACAGCTCAAGTTTTAACTACATTGCAATATGGATTTTTTTTACCCCTCCCAATGACACCTTGTGAATGCAGCTAAGTGTTTTTGGAATCTTTCAATGAGAAGCTGTCAGACAGGTCCCATCTCCGTATTAGTTCGTGACCCTCCTTTCACATCCCCATGGAATAGATTATTTTTGTCACAAAAGCCAATGTGTTTAACCTGCCATCAAAGCCCACCGAAGGTTTGTTGTTTTCCAACTTCCAACAGTTCAAGAGTGGTTGCTTCTTGAATTAACAATGAAATGCTTGTTTCAGCCTTCCAGATGGCTGATATTAATGAGCAAAAAAATGCTCTGTCTTATCAAGTGACTCGGCTCTGGGTGGAGAAAAAACCAGGAACATGGAAAACGTGATGATCCATGCAAATATTTGAAATAATCAGCAGCTGGCTGAATAGGGACCAGTTCTTTCTTGTTCCTTAGGGATTTCATTCATTCATTCATTCATTCATTCATTCATTCATTCCAGTGGTGTGGTTCAAGATTGTCTACCACCGGTTCGGTGGGCGTGGCTTTGTGGGCGTGCTTTGCACGCATGCACACACTTTGTTATGTGTGTGCATGCCAAATGTGCACTTTGCGCAGGCGCAGAGGCGTTCCAACTCACCTCCTGCAAGCCTGGTCTCTCCCGGTCGCTTCAGCAGCTGCCACGCAGCACTCTGCTGTGCCGTGCAAAGCAGCTGCAATTCAAAAGCAGGGGATAAAGGTGAGTTTGGGAGCCCAGGTGGGCAGGTGGGCCCAACAGCAGAGTGGTGGAGAGAACCAGTTTGGTCTCTGCTGCTCATCGCCACTACCAGCTCGACAGAACCAGGCTGAACCAGTAGAAAACCACCACTGATTCATTCATTCATTCATTCATTCATTCATTCATTCATTCATTCAGATAACAGATAATCAGAATTGGAAGTGATCTTATATGTCATCTAATCCACACACACCCCACCCAAGTAGGAGACCTTACACCATTTCTGACAAATGGCAGTCCAATCTCTTCTTGAAAGTCTCAAGTGATGACGCTCCCACAACTTCCAAAGGCAACTTCTGTTCCATTGGTTGATTGTTCTCACTGTCAGAAAGTTTCTCCTTATTTCCAGGTTGAATCTCTCCTTGATCAGTTTCCATCCATTTTTCCTTGTCTGACCTTCGGGTGCTTTAGAAAATAGCTTGACCCCTTCCTCCTCTCTGTGGCAGCCCCTCAAATATTAGAACACTGCTATCATGTCTCCCCTGGTCCTTCTCTTTACTAGACTAGCCAAGCCCAGTTCCTGTAACTATTGTTCATATGTTTTACTCTCTGGTCCCCTATTCATCCTGGTTGCTCTTCTCTGTACTTTTTCTAGCGTCTCAACATCTTTTTTATTTATTTATTTATTTATTCATTCATTCATTCCTTTGATTTCTATAACCACCCATCTCAACAAACAGTTCAAAAACACTCTACAATTAAACTCTCCCAAACACCTTAAAATAGTAAAAATGGTAAAAACCATTAAAACAATAAAAACATTTAATCGTCTAATTTGAGTAAATGCAAATCAAGACATCTGGCCTGTCTTCATTCATCAGTGCTTAATATAAATGGGAGTTGGGGAGGGCAAATCTTCGTGCCCTTTTTATTGATTTGGGGGAAGACATACTACACCACACATAAACACATATACACACAAACGCAGATACACAAATGCAGAGAGAAAGATTTGTTCTGAGAGTGATTGCCAGGGATCCTTCTCAGAAGTAAGGTGGGAAGTATTGTCCATATCTAAGTGGGTTTCACCTCCCATATGTGATCCTTGATCCCTGAGATTATTTTTCACATATGGGAAATGGAACAACCGTAATATGGAAAGGATAGCATATGGATAAACTCCCTAGAATTGTAAATGTGGTGTTTTTTTTTTACTTTTTATTCTGTATTTATTTGTTTTCATCTATTTTATTGAAAGCTGACCAGAATCATATATGTGGTGGCTACATAAATCAGATTAAGGAAATAAAGGAGGGAGGGAGGGGGACGGAGGGAAAAAAAAAAAAGGAAGGAAGAAGGAAGGAAGAAGGAAAAGAAAGAAGAAAGAAAGAAAGAAAGAAAGAAAGAAAGAAAGAAAGAAAGAAAGAAAGAAAGAAAGAAAGAAAGAAAGAAAGAAAGAAAGAGGGAGGGAGGGAGGGGAGGAAAGAACTAGGAGAAAGAAGAAAGAAAGAAAAAGAAAAAAGACAAAGAAAGAAAGAAAGACAAACCAGGAAAAAGAAAGAAAGAACCAGGAGGAAGGAAGGAAGGAAGGAGAAAGAAAGAAAGAAAGAAAGAAAGAAAGAAAGAAAGAAAGAAAGAAAGAAAGAAAGAAAGAAAGAAAGAAAGAAAGAAAGAAAGAAAGAAAGAAAAATAAAGCGCAAGGCCCTTTCTGAAATGGGACAATAGAACTATCCTTTCTTGAAATATGTGGCCTGTTTAAGCATGTTGGGGGAACAGGTGGAAAATGGAGTGTAGAACATATAATTTCAACTCTTAATTCAAATTTCAGGGTAGTCCAGACTGGTTGCTTTTCAGAAACAGTTTTTCTGCTCTCCACATTGCTCCAATACCATCAAATTCTCCTAACAGACAAACCTAACTCATTTGCCATGAAGCTGGAGCCCCTCGTTCTCCAGAGAAGGATTACGAATGACGCCTTAACACCTCCAGTGTTTACATCTTGCAGTGAAATCTAAATAAACCATGGGAATTTGCGCATGGGTAAAAATCTTCTCGGGATGCATTTACATATTCATGTCTTATTAATGAGAAAGAGAAACACCAGACTAAAGTTAGATTTCCTCCTAAGTAATTAGCCATGACCGACCTTACTGAGCCAGAATGCAATAACTCTGCCCCAGGTATCTATAAATACATAAATACCGATTTTCTGTTTGGAATGGGTGGTAGTTAAAACTGTCTCCCCAAAACTGTCTCTCCTCTTGCAAGCCTTTGACCTCATCCCTTGGCCTTTGGAACAAAACTGGAAGACCTTACACCAGGCTGGAACCAGACTGGGTGGGAATGATGGGCTATAGTATCCGACACAACTGGACAATGTTGGGCAGGCTGCATCAAGCCCACATTTACAAATCATGATGTCAGGTTTCCAAGTAATTACACCCATAGCAAACAGACCTCCTAGGCAAGTAAGTTACTCAATGAACAGGTTTATTGGCTGTATCATTTTGGAACAGACTGGTGAAAACCGACTCTGAAGCTTCTCACAATTTTCACCTAATTAAAAGTAAAAGTTTATTCCCCCTTTCCCAACCAATCAGTCACATGATCCAATCAAGGTGCTGTCCGGTTGCTTGGAAACTTCACTCCTCTTTTCACCCACTGGTGGGAATGTCCTTGGTTCTCAGGGGAAACTATTTTGTTTTGGCTACAAAACCCTAGCTATCTCTATCCTCTTCCTATCCCTCAGCACCATTGTGGCAACACGGAAGCCTCCAAGATGGCCTCAGTCAGGCCAGCTTCAGAGTTGACACATGCACTATACTTCACATAAGATAGAACACGGAACAAGGAAGCCTGTGGCTGGAAGGGACCTCAAAGGTCTTCTAGTCAAGCCCCCTCATCAAGGCAGGAGATCTTATACCTGTCAGTTTTAGAAACCATATTAAAATCAGAAACCTCCATGCTGCCACATTCCCGTGTCTGGGAAAGTAGGAGGGGGTGATTGTTAAGAGTGTTGGCAGTTAGACATAATAGCACCTTCTTTTCAGTCAAGGTCATGTTATTCCTGGGATCTGGTTTTGCTGGAATGCTGACAATACCATCCAAGTGTAATGGGTGTCCAGTCTATTTGTGAAAATCTTCAGCAATGGCACACCCACAACTTCTAAGAGGCAAGCTACTCAGTGGATTAATTGTTCTCATCATCAGAATTTTTTTCCCCCTTACTACACCTCT
This sequence comes from Notechis scutatus, assembly GCF_049901735.1. NCBI lineage: Eukaryota > Metazoa > Chordata > Lepidosauria > Squamata > Elapidae > Notechis > Notechis scutatus. The sequence continues at coordinate 10,331,394 of NC_142011.1, read as the reverse complement.
AGGTTGGATCTTACATGCCCAGATATAAACTCCACTAAAAAAAAAACACACATTAGCCAAGTTAACTGCTTATCTATGCTGAGAAAAAGTGCAGTTCAGCAATGCGACAGAGTTGGGTCTCCTGTTTGAACAGGCGGTTGACTAGAAGACCTCGGTCAGGATTCCAGCAGTTACTCCAATTAAATCATGAGCCTTGAGCCACACTCCCAAAACTAAAAAAGATTTACTTGAAGGTAACATTCTATGTCCGTCATTTACCTGGGTGTAGCCAACTCTGAGATAGATAATTCATTGTCACCCTTGATCCTGCTCCCACCCCCAACCCTCTGGGTGTGTCATCCAATGAAACACGTCCATAGAAAGAGTCATCAATCATGCTCTCCAATTAGATTTTTGCTTGGCAGAAGCTTCAGTCATCTAATCAGTCTTCAAAGAAAATATGAATGGAATGTACTTTCTATTCCACCCTGCTGTCCGCTCTTTGAAACTCCCCCCACCTTTCTGTTGTCAACTATAAAAACGTTTATACAAAATGTTTTATGAGTTGACAACCTCCCAAGTTCCCTTCCAACTCTGTTTTTCTGTCCATCCAGAAATGCAACTGAGATGGTCAGTGGGTCAAAGTCAATGGGAAAATCCAGGTTCACTTAGCAACCGCATTCCTGACTTAACCAATGCAATGATTCACTTAACAACTGTGGCAAGAAAAGTTGTAAAATGGGATCAAACTCACTTAACAAATGTTTCACTTAACAACATAAATTTTGGGGTCACTTGTAGTCATAACTCAAGGGCTACCTGTATTTATGTTACTGCGATAAGAGGAAGGCTATTAAAGAGAGATCCAACTTAGAAATAGAGTAAGGAAGAATTTTATTGACAGTGGGAACAATCCATCAATGGAATAGCTTGCCTCCTGGAGTTATGGGTGCTCCATTGTTGAAGATTTTCAAAAATAGACTACATACCCTTTTGACTGGGATGGTGTAAGTTCTCCTGCCTTGAGCAGAGGGTTTGTCTAGAAGACCTCTGAGATCCCTTCCTGCCCCCCTTGTTCTATGTTCTATCTTACTTGAACTATAGCACATGATTTGTTGGGCTTGATGCAGCCTACCCCAACATTATCCAGCTGTGTTGGATGCCATAGCCCATCATTCCCACCCAGTCTGGTTCAAGTCTGGTGTAAAACCTTCCAGTTGGCCAAGGGTCAAGGGATAAGGGCAAAGAGCTGAGAGAGGGTGAATTGGGTTAGCTATTTTAACTATAATCCATTCTATACTAACCATTCTAAGAGCCTTGGTGGCGTAGTGGTTAGAGTGCTGTACTACTGCAGGCTACTTCTGCTGCCTGCCAGCTGCCTGCAATTTGACAGATCAAATCCCGCCAGGCTCAAGGTTGACTCAGCCTTCCATCCTTCTGAGGTGGGTAAAATGAGGACCCAGATTGTTGGGGGCAATAGGCTGACTCTGTAAACCGCTTAGAAAGGGCTGCAAAGCACTATAAAGAGGTATATAAGTCTAAGTGTGATTGCTATTGCTACTGTTATATACCATTTCAGACAAATGTCTGAAAATAAATTATTTAAATAATAATAAATAAATTTTAAAAATAATGAAGTGGCTCTCCCATCCTCACTAACAGCTTCCCAATCTGATTACTCTAAACTGGGCTTCTAACAAGTTTGGAAGATTTGTTTCCCTTAATAGAAATGTTAAATTACCAGTAAAATCAAAGGGGGGGGGTGTTTACATGAAGTAGCCCCCCACCCTTGATTTTGCATTTGACTAATGGCTCATGAAATAAAGATTGGGGAAGCGGGTTAAAAAGACAGAGAAGTGAAAATGTAAAGTTGTTTTTGTCTAAATTACTTGCACTCTTCCAGTGGCTTCTGGAAGGAAGCTACCAGCTGTTATTGTTGTATTTAATCTACAACCTTGTGGGCGTAGTAACATATTGGAGAAGCTCCAACATGCTCAGTGAAGTAACCCCATCCTGTGAGATTTCTTGCACAGGGCAGTGAATTATAAGCAATCCATATGAACAGGAATTCCGAATAAGAGAGTTGGAAGGCACCTCGGAGGTCTAATAGTCCAACCCTATGCTCAAGCAGGAGATCCTACACTATTCTGGACAAATGGCTATCCAATCTTTTCTTAAATGATGGAGCACCCCCAACCTCTGGAGGCAAGCAGTTCCACTGGCTTATAGTTCTCATTGTCAACAATTTTCTCCTTATTTGTAGTTTGGTTCTCTTCTTGATTAGTTACCATCCACTGTTTCTTCAATCAGAATAGAGCTGAAAGGGACCTTGGAGGTCTTCTAGTCCATTCCCCTGCTCAAGCAGGAGCCCCTATACCCAGGAGTGAGATTCAAATTTCTTAACAACTGGTTCCGTGGGCGTGCCCTAATTTGTGGGTGTGGCTTGGTGGTCATGCGACTGGGTGGGCATGGCTTGCTGACTGGGCGTGGCTTGGTGGTTATGTGACTGGCTGGGTAGGGCTTGTATGTAAATATTGTAAGTGTTTGTGTAAAATATTATTTTTTTTATTTTAAAAAAGCAACTTTTACCCCAAATGAGGCAAAGCAGGCAGGCAGATTGAGTTGCTTGCAGAATCACAGAGTCACTCGCAGATCTACCTTTCTGCAATCTGCTGCCTGAGTCTGCACTGAAAAATAGAAGCTTCAGTCCTCAGGAAGGTTCAGCTCTACTCTCAGCCCTGTGGTGCGATTTTCCGGTTCTCCGAACTGTGCAGAATTGTAACAACCGGTTCTATAGAACTGGTCCAAACCAGTAGAATCCCACACCTGCCTATACCATTTCAGACAAGTGGCCATTCCAGTCTTTTCTTTAGGGATGAAACACCCACAATTTGTGAAAACAAGTTGTTCCACTGGTTAATTGTCTTCGCTGTTAGGAACTTTCTCCTGAGTTCTAGGTTGCTTCTCTCCTTGATGAGTTTCCGTCAGCTGCTTCTTGTCCTGCCTTCAGGTGTTTTGGAGAATAAGTTGACCCGCCTCCTCTTCATGGCAACTTCTCAAATACTAGAACACTGCCATCATGTCACCTCTAGTCCTTCTTTTCTCTAGATTAGCCTTCAGGTGCTTTGGAAAATAGCTTGACCCCCATTCCTCTCTGTGGCAGCCCCTCAAATACTGGAACACCACTGTCATGTCTCCCCTAGTCCTTCTTTTCATTAAACTAGACATACATACCAAACTCCTGCAATTCCTTCAATATGATAAGCCACAACCATCAGTGTGGCTGGTATGGACTTATCTGACCTGGTTAAGTATGCTGTGTGAATATCAAAGTTGCCTCTAGATGTGAAGGGTGGCACACTAATCTAATTAATAAATGAAAATAAATAAAATATTGCCACTAAGATATCATATCTATGAATGGATGGGGTGGAACAATTTCTGAGAGGCAGCCATGAATACACTTGCTTTATTTTTCTGCAGCTGAAAATTGATGGGATACCTTGGTTTTAGTCCTTCTCATTCCAAATTAGAGTCATCAGTCATTAGAACATGATATTAAACCCAATTAAACCATAATTAAACCAAAAGTACAAAGTACCATCTGTCTAATTTATTTATTTCAGACCAGCATTTCTCCAATTTTTCCATGACAGTTTAAGAATATCACAAAAGCTGTGTTCACACCACCCACTTGTTAAGCTGAATTATTGTTCATATTGTCAGTGTTCCAGCAACCTCCATTCCAATCAGTAACTCCGAGACAAACATATCTTAAAAGTACCTTTATTAGGTTAGTAACTGGCACATGTGTGGAATCCTGAATCTGAAATTTTCCGGGCTTCCTACAATTTCTCAAACTACAAATCCATCCCCCCGCTTGGCCGTCATCACATCACATGGCCCAATCACGATCCATCCAAAAGTAAGATCCTAATTTCATCCTGCGCCATACTCAATGACTTTGAACAAACAAAAGTACTTTATTTTGTCTACGTAGGGCTACTCAATGTAATCCACCACCCCCTCCCACTTTCTCAGGCTGGTGGCAGTGTAGAAGCATCGAATCTCAGTATGGCTTCCAAAGCTGACACATATTGGGGTTTGCTTTTTTTTCCTCCTGGCTGGCATGTTGTGTTAACCCATTTGTTTGATCACTTTATGGTTCATTGTATTGTCTGAAGCCAGATAATGGGTTAATTGAGTGCTGTACTTGAATCCAATGTGCTTATTCAGTGGATCTGTATGACTGTGGGCATTGAGATGGATTTAAATAGAAAACAAAACAAAAGCACCTGAACAAAACCAGAACATAGAATAATGGAGTTGGAAGGGACCTTGGAGGATTTCTAGTCCAACCCTTTGCTCAAGCAGTAGGTGTATTTTTTCTTTTATGGATACTGAGAGTATTTACACCAAGACAAATTCCTTGTGTGTCCAATCACATTTGGCCAATAAAAAATTCTATTCTATCCTATCCTATCCTATCCTATCCTATCCTACTCTACTCTACTCTACTCTACTCTACTCTACTCTACTCTATTGCATTGCATATTATTATTCTATTCTATTCTATTCTATTCTATTCTATTCTATTCTATTCTATTCTATTCTATTCTATTCTATTCTATTCTATTCTATTCTATCATTCCAGACAAATGGCTGTCCAATCTCTTCTGTAAAACCTACAGTGTTGGAGCATCCAAAACTTCTGAAAACAAGATGTTCCACGGACTAATTGTTCTCACTGTGAAGAAATTTCTCCTTAATTCTAGGTTGGATCCCTCTTTGATTAGTTACATTTACATTTTTTACATTTGATTTGATTTGTCAATTGCTTACAAATACAGGTATAAGAATTAATATAGTTTTGAATACATGAGATAGATACTTAAAAGAAAAATAAAAAAACAATAGGACAGGGACGGTAGGCACGATTGGTGTGCTTATGCACGCCCCCTACAGGCCTCTTAGGAAGGGGGTGAGGTCAATAGTAGACAGTCTAAGGTTAAAGTTTTTGGGGTTTGGGGAAGAAACTACAGAGTCAGGTAGAGTGTTCCAAACATTGACCACTCTGTTGCTGAAGTCGTATTTTCTGCAGTCAAGTTTGGTGCGGTTAACCTTGAGTTTGTATCTATTGTGTGCTCTTGTATTGTTATGGTTGAAGCTGAAGTATTCATTTGCAGGTAGGACATTGCAATGTATGATTTTATATACTATATTTAGATCGGACCGGAGGTGGCGTAGTTCTAGGTTTTCTAGGTCTAAGTTTCAAGTCTGGTGGCATAAGGTATTCTTCAATGAGTAGAGGAGCGGAGAACTCTTCTTGTGAGATATTTCTGGACTTTTTCAATTGTGTTAATATCAGATACATGATATGGGTTCCAGACTGATGAGCTGTATTCAAGTATAGGTCTAGCAAATGTTTTGTATGCTCTAGTTAGTAGTGTGATATTACCAGAGATGAAGCTACGTAGGATTAGATTAACAACTCCTAATGCCTTTTTGGCTATGTAGTTACAGTGGGCTCTAGCACTTAGATCATTTGAGATGAGTATTCCAAGGTCCTTGACAAAGTTTGGATCCTCAACAAGTTATTGACTATTCAGCTTGTATTTTATTTTCTGATTTTTTTGTGCCAATATGTAAGACAGAGCATTTATTTGTTGAGATTTGAAGTTGCCATTTGATTGACCATTCTGATACATAGTCAAGATCTTTTTGAAGAGTAGCATATTGTCTGTGGTGTTGAATAGCTTGACATCATCAGCGAAGAGAACACAGTTGCTCTTGATATGATCACAGAGGTCATTTATGTAGAGTATGAAAAGAGTTGGTCCTAGAACACTGCCCTGGGGGACACCACTGTTGACAGGTACAGAATTTGATAGGACGCTCCCTATTTTGACCATTTGTTGTCTGTTTGACAGGAATGCTTCTATCCAGTTATGCAGTTGTCCAGAGATACCATAAGATTTTAGGTTTAGTTTGTCGTGTACCACTGAATCAAAGGCTTTTACAGAAGTCTATGTAGATTGTGTCTATTGCTTTGCCCTGATCGAGTTGTGTAGTCCATATGTTTTTGCAGTGTAAGAGTTGCAGATTACAGGATAGTATTTTCCTGAAACCAAATTGTTTATTGGAGAGTAGGTTGTTTGTCTCTAAGTGGAGGATGATGGATTGGTTAATAATTGATTCCATGACTTTACAGGTGATGCAGCAGCATAATTTTCAACTAGGCTGGGGTCTCCCTTTTTGAAGATGGGGATGACTGTGGCTTGTGACCATAGTTTTGGCAAGGAGCTGGTCCTGAAAGATTTTTCAAAGATTATGCTTAGAGGTTCGGCTATGGCAGTGGGTAGCTTTTTTAAGAAGTAGATACATATTCCATCCGGTCCAATAAATAGGGATGGTTTTAGATTGCGCAGTGCTTTTTCAACAATGTCTTGTGTAAAATTGATATATATTAGATCATTGTAGTTGTCTGTGTTTTGGCTAGGAAGTACTGGGCTTGATCCATTGCTGTTTACAAAGTTTCCATCCATTGCTTCTTGTCCTGCCTTCAAGTGCTTTGGAGAATAGATTGATTCCTTCTTCTCTTTGACAGCCCCCTCAAATACTGGAAGATTGCTATCATGTCTCCCCTAATCCTTCTCTTTGTTAGACGAGACATATTTACTGTAGTCCCCACAACTATTCGTCATATGGTTTAGCTTTCAGTCCCTTAATTGTGTTTGTTGCTCTTCTCTGCCTTCTATCTAAAGCCTGAAGATCTTTTTTATACCCAAACTGGATGTTTTCTTACCAGCTGTGCAGTATAAAGTGGTACTAGCATTTCATGTGTTATTGATACTGATCCTTTTGCCTTTTTGGTAGCTGCAGCACACTGCTGGCTCATATTTCAGTTGTGGTCCACTAGGACACATAGATTCCTCTGCTGCTGGTCCAGGTACCACTTATTCTATACATATGCATTTGTTTAGAAACAAATCGTATTTCCAACCATTACAAAAGAGGCTCATCCAGCACCTTGACTCAAGGCATCTCTTTCTCATTGAGTTTTGGGGGATAGCCAGATGCATTTTGATGGTAGCAGGTCCTGCAAATATCGTGGCTCCATGCTATGTGTTGTACGTACACAGCTAAAGAAGAACAATTTAAAAATGGAGCAGAGCTGAACAGCAGTGTGACACCAAATTCTTGGAGAATTGCCCTAGTCTTACAGGAAGGAAGGATTGAAGGAATTGGATTTTAATGGCAAAAGGGAAGCATGAGAATGGGAAGATGACCTGCAGTTCATCTGCAAGCCAAGATAGAAGGATAGGATAGGATAGGATAGGATAGGATAAGAATAGAGTAGAGTAGAGTAGAGTAGAGTAGAGTAGAGTAGAATAGAATAGAATAGAATAGAATAGAATAGAATAGAATAGAATAGAATTCTTTATTGGTCAAGTGTGGTTGGACACACAAGGAATTTGTCTTTGGTGCATAACATCTCAGTATACATACAAACAATGTGATAAATTATGATCATAATCATAAAATACAATAATCATGAATCTTAAGATACAAGATAGTCATAGGATACTAAATAAGCAATCAACATAAATCATAAAAAGATATTAATAAAAGCAATCAACATAAATCATAAGATACAAACAACAAAGTTATAGTCATAAGCTACAGAAATAGGCAATAGGAAAGATGTGAAGGATAACAGTAATACAGCCCTACTAAGTGGTTCAACATCTCAAGGCATAAGACAATGTTGTGCAGAGTGAGAGCATGGGGAAAAATGTCCTTGTGTCTAGTTGTTTTGGTGTGCATTGCCCTATAGTGTCGTCTTGAGGGAAGAAGTTTAAACAGTTTGTGTCCAAGTTATGAGAGGCCTGTAAATATTTTCACAGACCTCTTTCTGGCTCATGCAATATACAGGTTCTCTATGGAAGGCAGGCTGGTTGCAATTATTTTTTCTGCAGCCCTAACCAGGGGTGGAATACGACAGGGTTAACTACCGGTTCGGGATTTACGACAGTTGGTGATTTATGATGTGCTTCCCTGCATGCTGCATGCCTGTAAATCGTCATCAGCACGCTGCCTGCAGAGAAGCAGCCTTTGAAACAGCCCTCTTTTCCTGCTTTTTTAACTGCAGCTGTGCCTCGTTCGGCAGCTGAAGTTGAAAAAATCAGGAAATAAAGATCAGGGAAGAGCCCAGGTGTGTGTGTGGGTGGGCAAAAACATCAGCGGACATAGAACTGGTTTTATGTCTGCTGCTCTTCAGAGCTACCGGTTCTACAGAGATGGACAGAGCCGGTAGAAACCCACTCCTGGCCCTAACTATCCGTTGAAGTCTGTGCCAAACCAGACAGTTACAGAGGTGCAAATGACAGACTCAATAATTTCTTTGTAGAACTATGTCAGCAGCTCCTTGGGCAGTCTGAGCTTTCTTTTTGATCCTTTTCTGCATCAGAAGAGGTTGAGGAAGGAAAGAGCTTCTATGCACAGGCTCATCAGGAGCTGAATTCAGTTCAGTGACACTAAAAGAGAAGAGGACTTAAAAAGCTTAGAGAGAGCGAATAGGGGGTTAAGATCCTGAACTCCTTCCAAATTGCTCATTTAATTTGACCTCATGTTTTACACCCTAGTTGTTTATTAATTGACACAATCAATATCTTTTGTTCTACCATTTATTTTTACTTATTTATTTATTTGCATAGAATAAGGTTGTCCTCCACATGTTCTTGGAGTACAGTATTATCCTCTTTATTGCTGCAGTACATTTTGATAATGGTTAAGGATGCCCTCTTCTGGAGCACTAGAGTATTTCAATCTTCTGTTTCCTCTAATAATTTGGCAATTATGAAAATCCGTCCCGCTGCAGGGAAAGAAGGATCTTTCAGAATCCAGCTGTTAATAACAGATTCTTGCAAAATTGGTCTTTCTTAATAGGATTGATTATTACATTAATGGAGTAAGTGACTTTATGTGTTAGAAGAATCATAACCTGCCAGAATGTTTCACCTGAAGAGAAGTGCAATCTCTCTGGGATTATTGCCCAAATTTTATTATAGTTAAATTTGAGATGAAGTACTCTTGAATAGGGTTGCTGATTGAATCTGTCTGCCCCAACAGAAGTTTGCTATCTTGTTCCACCAAGGGTTTGGTTAAATGATGACTTGGGTGAGTAGGGACAGTGGGATAAATCAGATACCGGTAGTCCTTGACTTGTGACCACAATTGAGCCCAAAATTTCTGTTGCTAAGTGAGACAGCTGTTAAATGAGTTTTGCCCCAATTTATGACATTTTTGCCACAGTTGTTAAGTGAATCACTGCAGTTGGTGTGCCAAAAACCTGGTTGTTAAGTGAATCTGGCTTCCCCATTGAATTTGCTTGTCTGAAGGTTGTAAAAGAGGATCACATGACCTTGGGACACAGCAACAGTCATAAACATGAACCAGTTGCCAAGCATCTGAATTTTGATCACATGATCATGAAAATGCTGCAAAGGTCATAGCAGTGAAAAACAATCATAAGTCACTTTTTTTAGCACCGCTGTAACTTTCAACAGTCATTAAACAAACTGTTGTAAATTGAGAATTACCTGTAATACAGACCTCAACAATAGCTAGTTCAGGACCCTGGACAGTTCTACAATCGCCAGACCAGATAATCTTATCTTTGGAATCAACACCATGGCTAGCAACCTTGCAGCTAAAGTTTTAGATTTGCCAAGCTTCTGTTGACTCTTGAATTGTAGCATTTGAAGTAAGTATCGTAACTCCTTTTTAAAGTGTTGTTGTTACTGTTATTGTTACAGCTGTTGGATTACAGCTGGGCAGCAGGGTAAAAAAATTGAGTAATAATCATCTCATTGTTGAATGTAGGATGCTGCTCAAGCAACCTACTTTGACTACCGGGTTGAATTAAAGCACTGTGAAGATTTGCACAATGCTCTAAAATGAACAAAATGGTCATGAATGCATCTGCTGAAACTGGTTTGGATAAGCATATGGTGTGAAACTCAGCCTAGGGTTTCCTGCTCATACAAAACTCCGAGATCCACTCACCACTCAAAGAGTTTTGTTGAGATATTTAAATTTAATAGCTGGAGCAATTGAGTTATACAATGAGTCAGAACACACAGTTATAGCTGGGGAGAGCTGATTCTTGCATGAGGCAATCTGAACTGTGATTGATTGCTGTGGATGAGAAGGGGGAATTTCCTTGTTTCCCGCCTTTTTCTCCTGTTCTCCTGTGCTCTGTAATTTACCTCATGATGATGTTGCTGTGATGATTTACCTCATGATGCTTCTGTTTACCTATCTTGTTTGATGCAAATATAGTTGTAAATATATTTATTTATATAAAATCACAAGTTTGTGTCAATGTCTATGACTTCATTGAGACACCTGCTGCATAATTCCCTGTCCATGGGATTTCTTGAATCCAATGGAAATCCACAATGATAAAAATGTATTTGAAAGATTTGAAAGAAAGCAGGCACCAGTCTTCCCCAAAGTCTTTTTTTTTTGTTTCAAGAATTCTCAGACCTGATGGATGACATTTACCGCTGAAAATTTGGGAACTACATTTTCCACTACTTAAAGTTGAGCCTTATCTACAGATCAATATTTGCAGTGCAAGCTGTTTTTCAAAGGCACAGAGCAAAGGCCAGTAAAAATATTTATAATCCTATAACATCACAAGATTCCATTTAATGCAGTGCTTGCTTCCATGAGATGTCTTCTAAATGTAGTTCCCAATGTTGGAATTGACCTCTGCAACCATGCTTCTAACAGATATTTCTTCTGCACCAGATTTATCTAACCTTGTTTTCATTCGGTAGCACTTCTGGATTTTGTATGCGAAAAAGAAATTTTAGTTTTAGGTTTTGACAGCATGATTTTGACATTATAGAAATGGTTTGAAACATTGAGAAATGTAAAGCAAAAGGGTGAGCTATACCATTTTTTGTATTCTACTGTCCCAAAGGTGCTTTTTTCAGGAGGCAACTGGACTTTCTTGTTTTTTCTTTTGAAGATATTTCACTTCTCACCCAAGAAGCTTCTTTAATTCTGTCAGGACAGTGTAGAATGGAAGGATTCTGTCCTGTCAGAGTTGAAGAAGCTTCTTGGATGAGAAGTGAAATGTCTTCAAAAGAAAAGAAACAGAAAGTCCAGTTGCTTCCTGAAAAAAGCACCATTGGGACAACCATGACCTGGATGACTGAGAATCTCTATAGACTCCTGTATTCTACTGCATTGAAAAATTCCTAGAAGCGACCCCTTTTGTCTTACATCTTTTTGCACTTTTCTTTTCCTCTCTTTCATTTCCTTGATTTTTGTTTGTATTTATATTTTATCTTACAATAAACTCTAATCACATTTCTAATAAAAATATTTTGAATAGAATAGAATAGAATAGAATAGAATAGAATAGAATAGAATAGAATAGAATAGAATAGAATACTTTATTGGCCAAGTGTGATTGGACACACAAGGATTTTGTCTTGGTGTAAATACTCTCAGTATACATAAAGAAAAGGTACATTCGTTAAGAATCAAGAATCATAACGTACAACATTTAATGATAGTCATAGGGTACAATCAACAATCAAATCATACTAGGAAACAGTCAAGTGGGAGGGGATGGGTGATAAGGAGTGGTGAGAAGATTAACATTAATAGTAGTGTACACTTTGTAAATAGTTGAACAGTGTTGAGGGAATTATTTGTTTAGCAGAGTGATGGCTTTCGGGGAAAAAACTGTTCTTGTGTCTAGTTGTTCTGGTGTGCAGTGCTCTATAGCGTCATTTTGAGGGAAGGAGTTGAAACAGTTTATGTCCGGGATGTGAGGGATATTAATAAAAATACTTTGCACCAGATAATTAGTGAGCACAGTTCTTTCCCTTAAATTTTTGAGGGATCATTCCTACCTGCCAGCTGAATGTTATAAAACAGGTGTGCCCAACCTTGATAACTTTAAGACCTGTGGACTTCAGCTCTCAGAATTCCCCAGCCAGCCAGTAAGGTTCTTCCAACAGTGGGCCCTTCACCACTGTCACTGAGGCCATTCCCCCCTTACTAATAGTCATCCTCTCCTCCTTTTTCTTTCAACCTTTCCCAACTTCAGATAGTTTTCTAGAAAGCGAGGTCTTTGCATCATGAATTTGAAGCGTGACTTTTTAAATCTGATTGTTGGTGCCTCAAATGATAATTCTGGTTTAAAGATGATGTGATGATCCAATTGTTTCTCTTCTTAGCTCTCCGTGATTTTCTCGGCAATCTTCTCCAACACCAAAAACTTCAATGCTCAATAAATAAATGATCGTTATTTCATACAGATGTCACCTACCTCAGCCTACTTTGGATTGGTGGGTTGGTTGATTGGTTTGTTTGTTTATTTATTTATTTATTTATCTATTCATCTACTCATCTATTCATCTATCTATCTATCTATCTATCATCTATCTACTTATCTATTCATCTACTCATCTATTCATCTATCTATCTATCTATCTATCTATCTATCTATCTATCTATCTATCTATCTATCTATCTATCTATTTGAACCTACAAAGGGTCAGTTGACTAAGCCCTAAGGATCAAATTGTTTGAAAGATGCATTATACTTCCATCCAATAGGTGGCAGTTGCAGGAAATAAATAAATAAAGCACAGCTCACCTAAAAAATGTTTCGCTTAGCAACATAAATTTTGGTCATAAGTGGAGGACTTCCTAGAATCTTCACTGGTCACTTCCTAGAAACTTCCAGGTTATATCCATGAGGTTAATGTGAGTGATGATGCCCCAGAGTGAGACATGCTGTGAAGGACTACAAGTGGTTCTTAACTTATGACCACAACAGAGCTCCACATTTCTTTTTTTTTAATATGTTTATTGAAAGTTTCAAAAAAAAAAAAGAAGAATATATTTTTTAAAAAAGAGCAATATGTTCTCACATTTTTGCAACGTTTTCATAGCAGTGTACATTTCTATGTGTCAATTAAAGTCATTTGTTACAAGTAAATCTATAACTTGTTTCCTAAATCCTTACTTTTTTTGGTTATTATTACAATTATAATACAATATTTGTTTAATTATATTACTTTACATATATACATAGCTATATATGTATTCATCCTTATTTCCATTTTCCCTTGTTGTTTGTTTAATCGGTTTCACTAGACATCTTTACTTCCTTTTTATGCAACCATTTGTACCATACATTCCAAGTTGTAAAAAACTCTCCCTCTTCCTTATTTTTTAGTAACATGGTTAGTCTAACCATTTCAGCACACTGGTGGATTTTATTAGTTCTTGCCAGGTCCGTGGGTGTCGTTGTTGATTTCCAGTTTTGGGCGAAGATTATCCTTGTTGCTGTAATGATATGTGATATCAGATGCTGGTGTTTTTTGGTCCATGTCGGTTCTGTCATTCCAAGTCGAAAAGTCTCTGGATTGAATTTAATCTTTAGTTTTGTCATCTCTTCTAACCACGTCTGTATCTTAGACCAGTACTTTTGGGCTTTAGGACATGTCCACCACATGTGAAAATACGTTCCCTGGCTAAAGTTACATTTCCAACATTTGGCTGACATATTAGGGAACATCCTAGCAAGTCTTGCTGGTGTGAGGTGCCAGTGATAGAACATTTTATAAATATTTTCGTTATATGAGACTGATAACATTAATTTATAGTTAGTTCGCCAAATTCGTTCCCATTGTTCTAATTCAATATTGTGGCCACAATTTTTAGCCCATGTTATCATGCTCTCCTTAACCGTTTCCTCTTCCATTTTAAATTTCAATAAATAATTGTACGTTTTGGTAATCATCTTTTTTTTTCACTTCCTTGTAAAATTTTGTCTAATTCCTGATCTGTATTATAAAATCCAAATTGTTCCTTGTCTTTTTTGTGTTTTATTTGAATTTGAACGTACAGCCACCATCCAATTTCAATTCCCTATCTGTGTTTTCAAGTCGCCTTCATCTGTTATTAATTCTTTATATTTTATTGTTTTGTTCAAATCCATAACATTGGGATATACTAGTGCCTTTATCTATCTATCTATCTATCTATCTATCTATCTATCTATCTATCTATCTATCTATCTATCTATCTATCTATCTATCTATCTATCTATCTATCTATCTATCTATCTGAACCTACAAAGGGTCAGTTGACTAAGCCCTAAGGATCAAATTGTTTGAAAGATGCCATTATACTTTCATCCAATAGGTGGCAGTTGCAGGAAATAAATAAATAAAGCACAGCTCACCTAACAAATGTTTCGCTTAGCAACAGAAATTTTGGTCATAAGTGGAGGACTTCCTAGAATCTTCACTGGTCACTTCCTAGAAACTTCCAGGTTATACCCATGAGTTTAGTGTGCGTGACGACGCCCCAAAGGGGGACATACTGTGAAGGACAACAAGTGGTTCTTGACTTATGACCACAACACAGCTCCACATTTCTATTGCCAAGCAAGACAGTTGTTAAGTGAGTTCTGCCCCATCTTAACACAGTCGTTAAGTGAAACACTGCAGTCCTTAAGTAAGTAACACAGTTGTTATATGAAGCTAGTTTCCTTATTGAGTTGCTTGTCAGAAGGTTGCAAAAGTGGATTACATGACCCCAGGACACTGCAACTGTCATAAGTACATGCCAGTTGCCAAGCGTCTTAAATTTTGATCACGTGACCATGGGGATGCTGCAACGGTCATAAGTGTGAAAAACGGCCACAAGTCACTTTTTTCAGGGCTGTTGTAACTCCAAATGGTCACTAAGTGAATTGTAAGATGAGGGCTACTTGCAAGGATGAGTAAATCAGGCTACTACAGGTAGTCCTCGCCTTACAACAGTTCACTTAGTAACCCTTTAAAGTTACAATGGCACTGACAAAAGTGACTTATGACCATTTTTCAGACTTACGACCGATGAGAGTCACATGTTTTACATTAGGATCCTTCACCACTGACTCATATTTGTGATGGACGTAGTTTCCCGGGGTCACCTGATCCCCTTTTGTGACCTTCGGCCAAGCAAAGGAAACCAGATTCACTTAACAACCGTGTCACTCACTTAATTGGGCATGGCTAGTCTAGTGAAGAGAAGGACCAGGGGAGACATGATAGCAGTCTTCCAATATCTGAGGGGCTGCCACAGAGACGAAGGGGTCAAGCTATTTTCCAAAGCACCTGTAGGCCAGACAAGGAATAATGGAAGGAAACTGAACAAGGAGAGATTTAACCTGGAAATAAGAAGAAACTTTCTGACAGTGAGAACAATCAACCCACGGAACAGAAGTTGCCTTCGGAAGTTGTGGGAGCTTCATCACTTAAGACTTTCAAGAAGAGATTGGACTGCCATTTGTCAGAAATGGTGTAGGGTCTCCCGCTTGGGCAGGGGGTTGGACTAGATGACCTACAAGGTCCTTTCCAACTCTGATTATCTGTTAACAATTGCAGCGATTCACTTAACAAATGTGGCAAAAAGGGAGACAAACTGGCTTAACAAATTTCTGACTTAGCAACATAAATGTTAGGGTCAACTGTCGTCCTAAATTGAGAACTACCCGTACTGGGCTGTAATGGGAAAATTCTCCTGCATTTCTGGAGAATTTCTGGAATTTATTTTGAAAGGACTTTGGGGAGAAGTTGTCACTGGTGAAATGGGGACGCTCTTAAGACTTACTGTCACATTAATGCAGTAGGCTTAACTCCCTTATTGAATTAATTTCCTGGCTATCCTTTCTTTTTTCCTTCCCCCTTTGTTTCTTTCTCACCACTTGGTGGAGTGGCGAGACCTTCATATAACAAGCGGCTCTTTACTGTAGAACTTATTTCCACTGTGTGTGTTGGGTGAACTGCTGCTTAAGGCAATTAACACAAAACAGCCTCTCTTTTTTTTTGCTCATCTCTGAGACTCTCAGAAGCCAGCTTTCAACACAAAAGTTTACAGCCAAGCGTTAGAAATAAACCCAGTTCTCTTTCTGTCACTGGGCAGATGAGAAAAGAGCAAGAAAAGAAATGGTGGGAGATATTTGTAGATCGAGAACAAAAAGGCTTAAGAGGCCTTCTTGCTGGAATTCCCCTACCGGCTCAAACATTTGCGACCAATCTCGAACGCTGCTGGCCCTTGTTGCCATGAAGCGAAATTCAAGAAGGCCCCCCTCTCGGTGACCTTGCCAGCTGAATTCTGGGCAAACTTGATTGATGCGCTTGTTTAGCATGGTATATAAAATCTTTGATGCCACCGTCTGATACTTCACTTCACCTAACACACAAGGCCACAACGAAAAAAACCCAAGTTAACCGCACCAAACTTGCGGATACTACCGTAGTGGTCTGTCTTGGATTCACCCATCTCTGTGCCCAACCCCAAAAACACCAGCGTCTGACCCCCCCTTAAGGTTGTGGGGGAGCAGCTCCGCCCGTCTGCCCCTCTTTTTTTTCTTATATGTCCATTTCATTCGTTCTTATACTTTTGTAAACATTGGCAAGTCAATATAAAAAATAAAATTTGTAGCTCGGGTGGTAAATATTGATGGTGGTTTGTTCTCCAAGCCTGCTGTTCAGCTTCCAAATGTTTCATCAGCAAAGCTTCAACTGAGGTCTCGCTAATGATGTTAATTAGCCTGGTGATGAAACATTTGGAAGCTAAACAGCAAGCTCTCAGGACAAAGCACCATCAACATCAAGAAAAGATTGGAGAACCATTTGTCCACGATGGTACAACAACCCCACCTTGGGCAGGGGGTTGGAACAGAAGACCTTCAAGGTCTCTTCCAGCCCTATGATTCAGATACTTGGTTAAGCTAGATTAGCTCTTCAAATCGGCAGAGTGGAAAATTAAATGTGCAAAGCATAGCACACAAAACACGAGAGAGAGAAAGAGAGAGAGACAGAGAGAGAGAGAGACAGAGACAGAGACAGAGACAGAGACACACAGAGACACAGAGAGACACAGAGACACAGAGAGACAGAGAGACAGAGAGAGACAGAGAGAGAGAGACAGAGACAGAGAAACAGAGACACAGAGAGACAGAGAAACAGAGACAGAGAGAGAGAAAGGGAGGGAGGCAGGGAGGAATAAAAGTTTCCCCTTTCTAGTCATGTCCGATTTTAGGGAGTGGTGCCCATCTCAGTTTTTTAGTCGAGGGAGCCAGCGTTGTCCGAAGACACTTCTGTGGTCATGTGGCCAGCATGACTTATACGCTGAGGCACAGGGAACACTGTTACTTTCCACTAAAGTGGTACCTATTTATCTACTTGTATTTGCATGCTTTCAAAACTGCTAGGTGGGCAGGAGCTGGGCCAAGTAACAGAAGCTCACCCCATCCTGCAGTGCTTGGATCTTGAACCCAGGCTGTCAGCTTTCCAGCTGACAAGCTCAGCGTCTTTAAATGCTGAGCCACCACATCCGCCCCCCAGGATGGATGGATGGATGGATGGATGGATGGATGGATGGATGGATGGATAGATAGATAGATAGATAGATAGATAGAAGATGAATGATAGATAGAATGAATAGATAGAATAGTTAGATGAAGAGATGGGAGAGAGAGAAGAGAAGAGAAGAGAAGAGAAGAGAAGAGAAGAGAAGAGAAGAGAAGAGAAGAGAAGAGAAAGAGAGAGAGAAGGGGAAAGATAAGATAAGATTAGATAGATGATAGATGAAGTAAGTAGGTAGGTAGGTAGATGATAGATAGATAAATAGGCAGGCAGGCCCTAATGCAGACTCACTGCAAATCTCAAAAAGAAAAGAAAAGAAAGGGATGGTTCTGGAGTTTGAATCATACTTAATTCCCTGTGCCTAGAGGAAACAGATACTATAAAGCCGGTGGCCTGAGAGACATGTTTCTTCACTAGGAAACATACCATTTACAAATCTTATTTGCATGGCTGTGTGCATGCATTATGGATCTGTTTACCTTCTTTGCATGACAAACATTCAACAGAAGACTTATCCTTATGCCTCTAATGAAGGCAATGCCTCACCTGTTTACGCACCAGCTTTTTCCATTGCAAAGGGGAAAGTCTAACAATAGTGAATTGGTTAACTCGAACCATAGCAACACTTTCAGCATAACAGAGAACTACACAAAGTGTAGTGAAGCTGCCTGGAGAGCTTCAGGCAGAAGACAGTGGCCAGGAAGTCATAGAAGGTCAGAGAACAGGGGTGTCCAACTCAAGGCCCAGGGCCCAGATGTGACCCATGGGGTGCTTAGATATGGCCTGTGGAGCCACCCTGGAAACAGCGAAGGACCGGCCCACGGTGCCTCTGCCAGTGAAAACGAAGCTCAAGGAGGCCACGCGTGGCCCTCGCGAGCTCCATTTTTGCTGTCAGAAGATTGCAGGAGGCAGTGGTGGGATTAAAAAAATTTTTACCACCAGTTTGGTGGGCATGGCTTGGTGGGCACGCTTTGCACATGTGTATACGAGAGCACTAAACACACACTTTGCGTAGGTGCAGAGGCATTCCAACTCACCTCCTGCAAGCCTTCACTCTCCCGGTCGTTTCAGCAGCTGCCACGCGACATTCTGCCGTGCTGCGCAAAGCAGCTGCACTTCAAAAGCAGGGGATAAAGGTGAGTATGGGAGCCCAGGTGGGCAGGTGAGCCCAACAGCAGAGCGGCAGAGGGAACCGGTTTGGTCTCCGTTGCTTATTTGTGCTACCGGCTCGGCAGAACCAGGCCGAACCAGTAGAATACCACCACTGGCAGGAGGCCATTGCAGCCGAAAGCGGAGCTCGGGAACCTGTTTTCGTTGGCAGAGCACTTGGGCCACCACAGGGGCCCTCGACACGAGTGACATCGAGCTGGCCACACACACACACACCGCCCCCCCCAGGTCAAACATAACCCTGATGCGGCCCTCAATGAAATTGAGTTTGATCCCCCTGTCATAGAAGGTCTTTGTTACATTGGGAAGACTCTAGAAAAGGAAGCAATGAAAAATAAGAAATTCATGCAAAACATTTCAACTTCACTTTACTTTGAGTTTGCTCCAGGTGTTATAAGAATTCCAAGTTGGGAACACATCCGGAGGCATTGCAGAGTTTTGTTCCAAGGCTTGAGACAAAACAGGACACTTGAACACCTTTTCTTTAAAAACAAAAGCATTTATTTATTTTATTTATTAAATTTGTTCAATTTAAAAAAAAAAAAAAAGCTAACAGCCATTCCCATGATGGTAAAATAGATGGAAAACCTAGTGGAGTTAGCAGAAATGACAAAATTGACTGTTTTAATTGCAAAAAAGAATATATCCCATTTCGTTTCAACGGGTAGTCCGCGGCCTATGCCACAAGTGAGCCCAAAATTTAGGTTGTAAGTAAGAAATTTGTGAAGTGGGATTTGACCCATTTTATGACTTTTCTTTTCACATTTCTTAAGTGAATCACTGCAGTTGTTAAGTTAGTAACACGGTTGTTAAGTGAATCTGGCTTCCTCATTGACTTTGCTCTCTCAGAAGGTCACAAAGGAAGATCACACCAGAGGTGGTATTCAGCAGGTTCTGTTGTGGCTAGCTGGCAGCAGGTGTGGACGGCTGAGGAGAGCGAGGACTCAGATGAGGGTCCGACACCATCAGAGATTGTGGGGGCTGGCAGCAGCGATGAGGAGGTAATGGCTTCAAGAAGATAAAAGCCAGCCGTGAATAAGTCATTCTTTGTAGGAAGCAAAAACATTTTGAAACTCCAGCCTCGTGGATATTGCAGTATCTTAAGTTGGTATTTGAAGACTTTTATGTTGTGAAATATTTCTTATCTGTGATTCTTGGCAGCCTCGCACAGTTTTGGCAAGGTTTGTGTTTATCAAAGTTAATTAGTTTGCAGCAGCCTTTTAACCGGGGATTCGTAAGAATCATTAAAAGGTTTCTGTTCCCTTTGGTTATTGTTTGCTTTATTGCAAAAGGGTTTGGGTCAGAACAGGTTCTGACCGGTTCTCGAGAACCGGTAATGGAAATTTTGACTAGTTCAGAGAACCGGCATATGCCACCTCTGACTGGAGATTTTACAGTCTCCTTCCCCTGCCACACCCACCAGGCCATGCCCACCAAGCCACACCCACAGAACCAGTAGTAAAAAAAAATGAATCCCACCACTGGATCACATGACCCAAGGGGCACTGTAACCATCATAAATACGAACTAGTTGTCAAGCATCCATAGGTAAATCATATGACCATGGGGATGCTTGCAATGATCATAATGTGAAAAACGGTCATAAATCACTGTTTTCAGTGCATTGCAACTTTGAACAGTCACTAAATGAACTGTTGTAAGTCGAGGATTATCTGTGCTTGGAAACTGCTTCTGGACTTTGTGTTTGAAGCAGGTAAAAAAAAGGAAATATTGATTTTGGGTTTTGCTGATTAAATTAATTGTTGTTACAGAAACGGGTACTTATTAAGTTGGTAAACGTAAAAAGTCAAGGCTGTAATTTAATTTTCTACTCTACTACGCTGAAAAATGTTGGAAGTCAGTGCTTTTTTTTTCCTCTTCTACCTTAGCCCTCACTTTTCTTTTCCCCTCCTTTTCCATTTCCCTATCATCTTTATTTTCTTTCATATTTTATAGATGACAGTCTTCATAAACACAAATGGACAGAGAGATATAGTTAGATGTGTGTTTGTGTATGAGAGAGTTTTGCCCCATTTTATGACCTTTCTTGCCACAGTTGTTAAGTGAATCACTGCATTTGTTAAGTTGATAACATGGCTTTTAAGTAAATCTGGCTTCCTCGTCGACTTTGCTTGTCAGAAGGTGGCAAAAGAAGATCATATGATCCTGGGACACCGCACTGTCATAAATAAGAGTCAGATGGCAGGCATCTGAATTTTAATTGTGTGACCACGAGGATGCTGCAATGGTCATAAGAGTGAAAAATGGTCATAAATCCCTTTTTTCAGTGCTGTTGTAACTTCAAACAAACTCTTTGTAAGTCGAGGGCTGCCTGTATACACACACACACACATATATATATATAATCAAGAACTGTGAATGAATGTCAAATGCCGTTTATTGGCCATATCTTACATATGCCTAAAGATCAGCATCCAAAAAAACTGCACTAAGTTGGATACCTTCTGGAGGAAAGACAAAATGAGGCTGGGCTCGGAAAATTTGGCACCAAATCAGTGGGGGGATTTAAATATTTTTACCACTGGTTCGGTGGGCGTGGCTTGGTGGACACGCTTTGTGTTATGTACTTGTTTTGCATACTCGTAATACTGCATTCCTATTGGACAGATACTGCCACCTAGCAATTGGTAGATAACAACAGTTCTAATTGGCCACCTAAGCAGCGGGAGTTTTAAATAAATGCCATTGGTTGCGAGCCGCGAGCAGCCGCTATAAAAAGGCCTGCCGCGGCTCGACTTTAGTTGAAGTTACTGACAGTTTAATAAAGAGCTGAACTCAACTCCGGTCTCGAGTCTACTTTGTTCTGGCGATAGAACACTTTGCACCCATGCACACACTTTGTGTGCACGCGTGCACCAAACACGCACTTTGCACAGGCGCAGAGCCGTTTGCACAGACGCAGAGGCATTCTAACTCACTTCCTGCAAGCCTGCACGATCCCGGTTGTTTCAGCAGCTGCCATGCAGCACTCTTCTGTGCCGCACAAAGCGGCTGTGCTTCAAATTCAGAGGATAAAGGTGAGTATGGGAGCCCAGGCGGGCAGGTGGGCCCAACAGCAGAGCGGTGGAGAGAACCGGTTTGGTCTTCGCTGCTCATCACTGCAACCGGCTCGATAGAACCGGGCCGAACCGGTAAAATACCACCACTGCACCAAATACTTAAGGAAGATCTTAAAATTATTAATGTCTTTTGGGACAAAGCTGAAGAAGGTGCAAATGCTTAAAATCACTGGAAATCATTGGTGACACTTTGGGAAAGGTGCAAAGAAGAGCAGCTAAGATGATTAAAGGCCCAGAGACAAAAACATGTGAAAAATAGTTGCAGGATTTGGGTTTTGGCCAGTCTAGAAAAAAGGACTAGGGGAGACATGATAGCACTATTCCAATATTTGAGGGGCTGCCAGAAAGAAGAGGGGAAGTCAGCCTGTTTTCTAAAGCATCAGAAGGCAGGACAAGAAACTGTGGATGGAAACTAATCAAGGGAAAAAAAGAAACCTGGAATTAAAGAGAAACTTCCTTTACAATGAGTACAATTAACCAGTGAAACAGTTTACCTTCAGAAATTGTGGGTGCTTCATCACTGGAGACTTTTAAGAAAAGACTGGACAGCCACTTGTCTGAGATGTTATAGGATCTCCTGTTTTAGCAGGAGCCCTTTTAAATTTATTTATTGAATTTATATTGCCACCTATTCGCCCATGACGACTCAGGTTGGACTAGAAGACCTCCAAGGTTCCTTCCAGCTCTATTCTGAACTGAACTGAATTAAAACCACTTGCAAATGAACCAAAGAAGCTTCTTGGATGAGAAGTGAACTGTCTTCAAGAAAAAAAAAAGTCCCGACTGGTTTGCTGGGAAGAGATCATCGTTAAATATGGGAAGGGATGTTGTTTGACATAGTTTCGCTTGCAGTTTTGATAAGAAAATCAAATAGGCAGGTTTGTCCTTGAGAAAAGTTTTTTTTTTTTAAATAACAACAGCGAAATACTTTGTGATGGATAGGGTTTCTTCTCCGTTTGTACACAGCCTGTGTTTTGCAGAAGACAACAAAAGATGCTTCCTAATCTCAGCTGGCAATGAAACTCTAGGTTGTAGAAAGATAATGGACACCTGGCAGTAGAGAGGTTTACCATACTGTAGGAGGGAAGCAATATTGTTCCAAGAAACTATAGCTAGAGTCTCAGCTAAAATCCAGAAGCTGGCTCTGGGTTTTAGAGCTGAACCCCCTTAAGATAGGGGTCTCCAACCTTGGCACTGGAGGTTTTTAAGAAGAGACTGGACAACCACCTCTCTAAAATAGTATAGGGTCTCCTGCTCTATTCTATTTTAAACATTACAACTTGTGCATTTCAACTCCCAGAATTCCTCGGCCAGCATTGCAATTACAGTGGCACTAAAAAAAAGTGGGTTTTTCCCCCACCACTTTTCCACACTTATGACCATGATCAAAATTTGAACACTTGGCCACTGGCTCATGTTTATAATGGTTGCGGTGAATTCTGGGAGTTGAAATGCACAAGTTGTAAAACTTCTGGGCGAATAGGTGGCAATATAAATTCAATAAATAAATTAAAAAGGGCTCCTGCTAAAACAGGAGATCCTATATCATTTCAGACAAGTGGCTGTCCAGTCTCTTGTTAAAAGTCTCCAGTGATGAAGCACCCACAATTTCTGAAGGTAAACTGTTTCACTGGTTAATTGTACTCACCGTAAAGGAAGTTTCTCTTTAATTCCAGGTTGTTTTTTTCCTTGATTAGTTTCCATCCACAGTTTCTTGTCCTGCCTTCTGATGCTTTAGAAAACAGGTTGACTTCCCCTCTTCTTTCTGGCAGCCCCTCAAATATTGGAATATTGCTATCATGTCTCCCCTAATCCTTTTTTCTAGACTGGCCAAACCCAAATCCTGCAACTATTCTTCATATGTTTTGGTCTCTGGGCCTTTAATCATCTTACCTGCTCTTCTTTGCACCTTTCCCAAAGTGTCACCAATGATTTCCAGTGATTTTAATCATATGCACTTGAAGGACATTCTACAGGTTGCCCTCGACTTACAACAGTTCATTTAGCGACCGTTCAAAGCTGAGAAATGTGACTTACGACCCGTTTTTCACAGCTATGAGTCTGACCTTTGCAGCATCCTCAAGGATCAAAATGCAGACACTTGGCAACAGGTTCATACTTACGATGGTCGCAGTGTCCTGAGGTCATGTGATCCCCTTTTTGTGAGTTTTGGACAAGCAATGTCAATGGGGAAGCCAGGTTCACTTAACAACCAGGTTGCTCACTTATCATCCGCATTGATTCACTTAACAACAGCAGCAAGAAAGGTCGTAAACTGAGGAAAATTCGCTTAAGAAATGTCTCACTTAACAACAGAAATTTTGGTCTTGCAATTGTGATCATAAGTCGAGGACCAGCTGCGTTTCTTTTCATCTTTCCCTTGCAGAGTATCCTTGACTTAACGACCACAATTGTGACCAGAACTTCCTCTGCTAAGCAAGGCAGTTGTTAAGTGAGTCAGGGCTGATTTTGCAACCTTTGTTGCCACGGCTGTTAACTGGGATCACTGTGGTTGTTAAGTGAATCACATGGCCATTCAATGAATCCAGTTCCTTGGTTGACTTGGCTTGTCAAGACCAGCTGAGAAAGTCACAAATGGTGATCACATGAACCCAGGATGCTGAAACCATGATGAATTAGAAACTGCGCAGAGAAGAGCAACAAAGATGATTAGGGACTGGAGGCTAAAACACATGAAGAACGGTTGCAGGAAATGGATATGTCTAGTTTAATAAAAAGAAGGACCAGGGTGACATAATCCAGTCACAGTGTTCCAATGTCTCAGGGGCTGCCCCAAAGAAGAGGGAGTCAAGCTATTCTCCAAAGCACCTGAAGGCAGGACAAGAAGCACTGGGTGGAAACTAATCAAGGAGAGAAGCAACCTGGAACTAAAGAGGAATTTCCTGTCAATTAGAACAATTAATCAGTGGAACAACTTCTTGCCTCCAGAAGTTGTAAATTCTCCAACACTGGAAGAGATCGGACAGCCATTTGTCTGAAATGGTATAAGGTTTCCTGCTTAAGTGGGGGTTGAACTAGAAGACCTCAAAGGTCCCTTCCAATTCTGCTATTATTCTATTCTATTCTATTCTATTCTATTCTATTCTATTCTATTCTATTCTATTCTGTTCTGTTCTGTTCTGTTCAAATAATTCCTATTTTATTCCTATCCCTTATTCTTATTCTATTCCATTCTAATTCCTATTCCTATTCCTATTCCTATTCCTATTCCTATTCCTATTCTATTCTATTCTATTCTATTCTATTCTATTCTATTCTATTCTATTCTATTCTATTCTATTCCCTTATTCTATTCTGTTCTGTCCTGTTCTATTTGTCATGCCTATTGGCAAGTGTCCAAATTTTGACCATGTGACTATGGGATATTGAGACGGTCATAAGTCTGAGGACAGGTCCCAAGTCATTATTTTTAGTGCCGTGCCACTGGAACTTCAAACGGTCGTTAAACAAATGAGGTCTGTGCATACTTTTGAAGGGATGAGCCTTTCTCCCCAGTTATGAGCAATTCATTGGGCAATTCACTGCCAGGGTAAACAATTAATTTTAGCAAAGGGTCGTAAGTCACATTTCTCAGCTTTGAACGGTCGCTAAATAAACTGTTGTAAGTCGAGGGCAACCTGTAGAATGTCCTTCAAATGCTCTTCTTTCAGCTTTTGGGAGTTTCTGGGTTTGTTCCCCAGGGACTGGGTCTTTTAAAACATTCACATAATTAAAATTAATTTCCCTAAGAGTGAATAACTAACTTAAACAAGGGTGGTGCCAAGCAGAATCACCCTAGAAAAGTCAAGCGCTGAGTCAGTGGCGATTTCTCACAGGCAGGTTAACTGAGGAAAATGAGGTGAAATTATACAAATATTTAGCTCTAGTCTTCCAGGGCAATTATCTTCAAAAGACCTGTAAATGCACAAGGATAATTGCAAGGTTCTGTTCTCTGAGAAGGAGTCGTTGTAACAGAAGGCTTAAAGATACCCCAAAGCAAAAGGGGAATTAAAATAATATGGTATAGACCAGGGGTCTCCAACCTTGGCAACTTTAAGCCTGGAGGACTTCAACTCCCAGAATTCCCCAGCCAGCAATGCTGTTCTGGGGGATTCTGGGAGTTGAAGTCCTGCAGGCTTAAAGTTGCCAAGGTTGGAGATCCCTATTTAAGACTCTACATGACCACCTAGCCACGCCCACCTGGTCACATGGCCACCTAGCCATGCTCACCTACTCACATGACTACCTATCCACACCCACCCAATCACATGACCACCTAGCCATGCCCACCCAGTGACATGGCCACCTAGCCACAGCCACTCGGTCACATGGCCACCTAGCCACGCTCACCCACTCACATGGCCACCTAGCCACGCCCACCCAATCACATGGCCACCTAGCCACACCCACCCAATCACATGACTACCTAGCCACGCCCACCCACTCACATGGCCACCTAGCCACACCCACCCAATCACATGAGTACCTAGCCATGCCCACCCAGTCACATGACCACCTAGCCACGCCCACCCAGCTGATCCAGGCCCCCCAATAGTCTGAAAGACTGTGAATTGGCCCTCTGTTTAAAAAGTTTGAGGACCCCCTGGTATAAAGCCTCCTGTTTGAGCAGAGGATTGGACTAGAACAGGGATCCCCAACCTTTTCGACGCTGCCCGGTTCCGGCGTCAGCTGGGCGCCGCGCCCGGTTCCGGCGCCAGCTGGGCGCCGCCATTTTTTTACGAAAAATCACTTCCGGTGGCGTCACGGAGCGATTTTCGTCAAAAATGGCGGCGCTAGCGCTGTGAGCTTTTTCGGGTAGAAATGGCTTTCTACCCGGAAAAGCTCATCGAGCGCTGGCGCCGCCATCTTTTTGACGAAAAATTGCTTTTTTACCAAAAAGATGGCGGCGCCCAGCAACCAGCGGCCCGGTAAGGCTTGTTCGCGGACGTACCGGTCCGCATGGACCAGCGGTTGGGGACCCCTGGACTAGAAGACCTCCAAGGCCCCTTCCCTCTCAGTTTGTCTGTTAAAGTCACGAGAAGAACTGCTGGTCGAGAGATACAGTTTTAAACGGTTCTCTTATTTGCAAACGCAGGTTGTCCTCAACATGACCACAACTGAATGCCAAAGTTCTGTTGCTAATCGAGACAGATGTTCAGCCCATTTTATGACTTTCTTGACACTGTTATTAAGTGAGTTGCCACAGTTCTTAAGTTAATAACATGGCTGTTAAGTGAATCTGGTTTCCCAGTTGACTGCTTGTTGGAGAGGTGAACCCATGACCCTGGGACATTGTAACTGTCATAAATATGAGTCCATCAGAAGTGATATTCAGCAGGTTCTAACCAGTTCTGGAGAACCGGTAGCTGAAATTTTGAGTAGTTTGGAGAACCGGCAAATCCCACCTCTGACTGGCCCCGCCCCCATCTATTCTCTGCCTCCCATCGAGTCCCAACTGATCGGCTGGCTCTTCTTTGGTTGCCCTGCACAAGAGAACGGAGCTGGAAAGCAGGTTAGTGGGGTGGGGAGGGAATAGGGATTTTACAGCATCCTTCCCCTGCCACGCCCACCAAACCACGCCCACAGAGCCAGTAGTAAGAAAATATTGAATCCCACCACTGGAGTCTGTTGCCAAGCATTCAAATTTTGATCACATGACCACCGGGATGTTGCAATGGTCATAAGTGTGAAAAATGTCCCTAGGTCCCTTTTTAGTGCCGTTGCAACTTTGAATGGTCTCTAAATCAACTGTTGTAAGTCGAGGACTACCTGTACAGATGGGAAGATTCAGAACTACCCACAACAGAGGAATGGGTGCTGAGACCAGAGATGATATTCAGGAGGTTCCGACCAGTTCCGGAGAACCGGTAGCAGAAACTTTGAGTAGTTTGGAGAACCGAAAAACACCACCTCTGACTGGCCCCGCCCCCATCTATTATCTGCCTCCCATTGAGTCCCAGTTGATCGGGATCTGGGTCTCCTTTTGTTGCCCTGCACAGGAGAACGGAGCTGGAAAGCAGGTTAGTGGGGTGGGGAGGGAATGGGGATTTTGCTGTAATCTTCCCCTGCCACTCCCACCAAGCCACGCCCACATAACCAACAGTAAAACAATATGAACCCCACCACTGCTCTGCCAGCAAAAATGGGCTCCCGAGTTCCGTTTTCAGCTGCCATGGCCTCCTCCCATATATAACCCTCCCCAGCTCCGTTTTCACTAGCAGACAGTTGCAGGAGGCTGTGGCAGCCGAAAACGGAGCACGGGAGCCCATTTTTGCTGGTAGAGCACTCAGGCACACCACAGGCGCCCCCAACACGAGTGATGTCGAGCCGGCCATGCCTACCCTGGCCACGGTCTCCCCGGGGCCCCCTGAGGTCAAACACAACCCTGATGTGACCCTCAATGAAATCGAGTTTGACACCCCTGGTATAGAGTCTCCTGCTTGAGCATGGGGCTGGACTAGAAGACCTCCAAGTGTCCCTTCCAACTCTGTTATTCTATTATTCCCATTCTTGCCCTTTTAGCTTTCTCTTGGAGGTCTTTCCCTTTTCTTTTTCTTATTTTACTTGCATTTGGTTTTTTTTCCTCTTTAATTTTTAATCTTTATTGAAATTTTGAAACATTAAAATAAAATTAATTTAAAAATAGCTTGTTTAATTCTCAATCATCTTTGACAGTACAAAGATATCTTTGTTACATAAACGTATTTCCGTACATTTCTAGTTATTCATATACATATCTATATCTTCTTCTAATCTGTACATTTCTTATTCCTATTGTCTAACCATTGATACCAATTTTCCCAAACTGTATAATATTCCGAGTCTTCCTTGTCCTTTAACTCTAAGGTGAGTTTATCCATTTCTGCGCAATCTTAGATCTTTTGGATTACTAAACAGTCCGAAGGCGTCGTGTCCTTTTTCCAGCACTATGCGAGTGGAATTCTCGCTACTGCAGTTATATGCAAAATCATGTATTTTATCTTTTTAGTATATTTTCCCTTAATAATCCCCAGGAGGAACAGTTCCAGCTTTTTCGTGTTTAATCTTCCTTGTTTAAAAATCATCTATTCGATTTTTAAAAAAGAAAACAGAAAAAAAGAGACAGAGATTTTATTTGGAGGACAACATATTATTTGCAAAAAAGTGAGCGGGGCATCTTTGAATCCAAGCAAGCAGACAATATAGATGAGCCCAGAGCTCAGGGCAATAAGCAGCTGAAGAAAAGCAGAAGAAAAAACCTAAATAAACCCTGCCTTGGTTCCAACTTCCTTGTTCTGGCCTTTAGAAAGGCCTTTGATTAAAACCAACATCAAAGATGGGAAATAAGTAAACTGATACATCCAACGGTAAAATAAGAAATAATCTCTCCAGTCCCTTTTTCAACCTTAGAACAAACTAAGAATCCGAGACGGGGAAAGAAACAAGATGTTTTATCCTTCTTCAAGGGTTGTTGATGAATACAGAGTGACTCCTTCAAACCTCAATTTTTTTATGTGTCCTTTTCGTAGCTTTGGCTTGACGATAGCAGTTATTTCATCTTCTTACCTCTTCCTAGGATAGATTAGGATAGATTATTTTTGCAGAGGGTCCTTGGACAGAGCTAAATCTGCTCGTGGCTGGGTACTCTTTTGTCTTTTTGGCATCTCTAACAGATACCTGCATAAAATTCCACTTTTAAACTATGTAAACATGGGGCGGGGGAACCAGAGTAGTTTATTTTCCTCTTCATGTTCTGTCTTCCTTCTTGTTTCTTGTTTCCTTAATACTGGAGGTTATCAAGAAGAGACTGGACTGCCATCTGTCAGAAATGGTGTAGTCTCTCCTGCTTGGGCAGGGGTTTGGACTAGATGACCTACAAGGTCCCTTCTAACTCTGTTAATCTAAAAGTGATCTAAAGTGATTGTGTTTTTAGAAACAGAGATGTTAGATTGAAGAAGAGAGAGTTCTTGTTAGTTCACGATGTATCTTAAGCGCTTAAGGATCTAGTGATTACCACATTCTCATCCCTAAATGCCTTTGACCTGTGTTTGGAAATAACAGAATAACAAATAATAGAGTTGGAAGGAACCTTGGAGGTCTTCTAGTCCAGCCCCCACTCAAGCAGGAAACCCTAAACAATTTCAGACAAAGCATTGTCCATTCTCTTCTTAAAAGCCTCCAGTGTTGGAGCAACCACAAGTTCTGGAGGCAAGTCATTCCACTGGTTAATTGTTCTAAATGTCAGGAAATTTCTCCTAAGTTCTAGGTTGTTTATCTCCTTGATTAGTTTCCATCCTTTGCTTCTTGTCCTGCCTTCGGGTGTTTTGGAGAATAGCTTGACTCCCTCTTTTTTGTGGCAGCCCCTGAGATATTCACTCACTACTATCATGTCACCCCTAGTCCTTTTTTTCATCAAACTAGACATACCCAATTCCAGCAACTATTCATTATATGTTTTAGCCTTTAGTCCCCTAATCATCTTTGTTGCTCTTCTCTGCACTCTTTCTAGACTCTCATTAATCATGGTTTCAGTGTCCTGGGGTCACATGATCACATGATCACCATTTGTGACTTTCCCAGCTGGCCTCAACAAATTGATTAGTTTCCATCTTGTTTGCTTCTTGTTCTGCCTTCAGGTGCTTTGGAAAATAAGTTGAGCCCCTCTTCTTTGTGGCAGCCTCTCAGATATTGAAAGTACATTCTGGATATATGGAGCTGGGCTGCTTGTAAACAGGGGGGGGAATTTATTTTATTTTATTTATTTATTTATTTGATTTGCCAATTGCTTTGATTTGCCAATTGCTGCATTTAAATTTCAGAAAGCAACCTGGGGTATGGTCTGATGCAGCACAATTTCATGGCACGGTGTTAGATTTTGTGGACCTTTCTGTGATGTGCTAGTTTTTAATCAGTCTCACTTGAAGTCATCCACAAGTGAGAACAGCTGTGATTGTGTTGGAACTCAGATTGCATTGGAACTCTGTTTTTAGTTAACCTTTATCTGGTATATAAACCTTGAGTTTCTTCTCCTGATAATTTCCCTGATCTTATCACTCACAGTATATCAGAATAAATTGAGCATAGGCCTTTCAGGGCCAAAATAGACCTCAACTCCCAAAATTGATGATTAGGTTCTCCTACGTTTTATGTTTGACTATTTTGCAAAAGCCCAAAATGATGATTGTTGGATAGATAAGTGGTTCCTCCCCCCATACACCTCCTCAGGAGCTGTGCTTGTGCGTTGTGCCTAGTCAGGTTGGTGAAAGATTAGATAGTTAGTTGAACGTGCGCAACAGGCCAAACGTGTGAAGTTTTAAAGTCTGTTTGATTAGGGTTGAATGGACAGCCGATAAGATTAGCTGTTCATTGAACGGATTGTGCAAATGCAAAAAAGGGAATGAATTCAGTGCTCAGGTTAAGAGAGTTCCAGCAACACAGTCCCTGCACAAAATGGTCTGTAACCAGACTAGTTTGTCCTAAAGGATCTGGTTAGGATACAGAAGACAATCACCAGTAGTAAAGTGGATAGCAATAGCGCTTAGATTGATATACCGCTTCACAGTGTTTTTTACAGCCCTCTCTAAGTAGTTTACAGAGTCAGCCCTATTGCTCCCCAAATAATTTGAGTCCTCATTTTACTCACCTCAGAAGGATGGAAGGCTGAGTCAACCTTGAGCCGGTCAGGATCGAACTGTTGAACTGCTGGCAGCAGAAGTAGCCTGCAGTACTGCATTCTAACCATTAGGTCACCACGGCTCAAGGTAAAAGATAAAGTCCCAAAGGTGCTTTTTCAAAAGGCAACTGGACTTTCTTGCTTTTTTCTTGAAGACATTTTGCTTCTCATCCAAGAAAGCTTCTTCGGTTCTGGACTTCTGAACCCAAGAAACTTCTTGGATGAGAAGCGAAACATCCTCAAAAGAAAAAACAAAGAAAGTCCAGTTGCCTTTTGAAAAAGCACCGTTGGGACGACCATGACCTGGATGACTGAGAATCTCCATAGGCAAAGGTAAAAGTTTCCTTTATTCAGTTATATCTGACTCTAGGGATGGTGTTCATCTCCATTTCTCAGCATTGTCCGAAGACATTTCCATGGTCATGTGGCCAGCATGACTATATACTGAGGTGCATAGAACACTGTTACCTTCCCACCAAAGTGCTACCTATTTATCTATTCACATTTGCATGCTTTTCAATTGCTAGGTGACCAGGAGCTGGAGCAAGGAATAGAAGCTCATCCCATCACGCAGTGCTCGAGTCTTGAACTCAGAACTGTCTGTTTTTGCGCTCACAAGCTCAGCGTCTTTAACCACTTAGCCATTGCATCCCCATAAAGTGGATGGACTCCATTACAATAGAGATGAAAGACTGGAAAGAATCGGTTAAGGATAGATGGTCATGGATGGATGTGGCTGCTAGGGGTTGAGAACAATTTGATGGGTATCTTTTTCTTCATCATGGGCTTAAACATTTGTCTAAATAATCTTCATAACAGAATAACCAAATTGGAAAGGACCTTGGGAGTCATGTAGTCCAACCAGTGGTGGGATTCAAAATATTTTACTACTGGTTCTGTGGACATGGCTAGGTGGGCGTGGCAGGGTAAGTTACTACAAAATCCCCATTCCTTCCCCACCTCACTAACCTGCTTTCCAGATCCGTTCTCCTGTGCAGGGCAACACAAGAAGACCCAGCCAATCAGCTGGGACTCAGGAGGCAAAGAATAGATGGGGGCGGGGCCAGTCAGAGGTGGCATTGGCCGGTTCTCCAAACTACTCAAAATTTCCACTACCGTTTCTCCAGAACTGGTCAGAACCTGCTGAATACCACCTCTGAGTCCAGTCCACTGAAAAAGCACTTAGACTGCACCTGTACAGTTGGCTGTTGTTGCCTAAGTTTAAAACCTTACTTTCATCTACATTGAATTTCATTTTGTTAGGTAGGGTCCGGTGTTCAAGTCTGACAAGAATCTTTTAGATTTTGAGCTTATCTTCTGGGGCAGGGGTCTTCAAACTTCATAGCTTTAAGACTTGTGGACTTCAACTCCCAGAATTCCTCCTCCAGTCATGTTAGCTCAGGAATTCTGGGAGTTGAAGTCCACAAGTCTTAAATTTGCCAAGTTTGGAGACCCTTGTTCCGGGGTGTTGGCTATTTCACTTGCAAATTTGATGAGTTCCCCTTTTATTCCCTCATGAAAACCAGCTGGTGACTTTGGGCCAATCAGCTGGAGACTGTGAGTTCTAGTTCTGCCTTAGCCATGAAAACCAGCTGGGTGACTTTGGGCCAGCCCCTCTCTCTCTCAGTCCAAGCTACCTCACAGGGTTGTTGTTGTGGGGAAATTAGGAGGAGGAAGGAATATTAGGTATGCTCGCCACCTTGAATTATTTATAAAAAATAATAAAGGCAAGATAATGAGCTGTGGTGGTGCAGTGGTTAGAGTGCAGTACTGCAGGCTACTTCTGCTGACTGACTGCAATTGGTGCCTGCAATTTCAGCAGTTCGATCCTCACCGGTTCAAGCCTTCCATCCTTCTGAGGTCGGTAAAATAAGAACCCACATTGTTGGGGGCAACAGGATGACCCTGTAAACTGCTTAGAGCAGGGGTCTCCAATCTTGGCCACTTTAGGACTTATGGAGTTCAACTCCCGGAACTCCCCAGCCAGCATGGTTGGCTGGGGAATTCTGGGAGTTGAAGTCCACAAGTCTTAAAGTGGCTAAGGTTGGAGACCCCCGGCTTAGAGAGAGCTGCTAAGGACTGTGAAGCGGTATATAAGTCTAAGGGCTATTGCTATAATCATAAATAAATAAAATGCCAATGAATGAAGAACAGTTACAGGAACTGGGCTTGGCTAGTCTAGTGAAGAGAAGGACCAGGGGAGACATGATGGCAGTCTTCCAATATTTGAAGGGCTGCCACAGAGAGGAGACGGTCAAGCTATTTTCCAAAGCACATGAAGGCCAGACAAGGAATAATGGATGGAAACTGAACAAGGAGAGAATCAACCTGGAAAATAAGGAGAAATTTTCGGACAGTGAAAACAATCAACCCATGAAACAGAAGTTGCCTTCAGAAGTTGTGGGAGCTTCATCCCTGGAAGCTTTCAAGAAGAGACTGGAAGGCCATCTGTCAGGAATGGTGTAGGGTCTCCTGCTTGGGTGGGGGAGGGGGTTGGACTAGATGACCTATAAGGTCTCTTCCAACTCTGTTAATATGTTAAAAACTTTACTTGGGGAGGGGGCTATTGCCCCAAACCTCTTTGCCTCCTTTAAGTTTTCCTCTTATTCTTGTTATTGTTTCCCCTTTTCTTTTTGTTCTGTCATTGTCTTCCTTTTCCTCCCCTCCCACCCCGTTTTGACAGCCTTCCCGGGTTTGCTTATTTTAACCCTTTCCCTGCCTGCCCGTCAATCTCCTTGGCTGTCATTTCGGCTGGTACCCCGGTTTTCTCGCCATTGGCTTAAGCCGAGATAAGACCATCACGTCAGAGGCGCTTGGGTTGGTCCGGCCAAACCTTAGTCCGGGCGAAGGAGGCGGGTTTTACCCGGGGATTGAATGAAGGGGAGGGGAGAAAGGCAAGGGGTGGGGAGGGGGAGGGGGAGGGAAAGAAGGAAGGAAGAACCGGCTCTCCGGCCAGTGCAAAATTAAAACAGGTACAGGTGAAGCGAGTTGTAAGCGAGTTGTAAGACGCGGAACGAAGGTAACTAAGGCTTGGAAGGAAAAGAAGAAAGGAAGGAAGGAAGGAAGGAAGGAAGGAAGGAAGGAAGGAAGGAAGGAAGGAAGGAAGGAAGGAAGGAAAGAAAGAAAGAAAATAAATCAAGTGGCTCAAAAGAAACGTCGGGAAGGAATCGCTACCTGGAATGAGTTCACTACGATGTTTTCCGCGCAGCCTTATGCTGACCGACGCGCTGTCGGTTTGTTAAGGTTCGGAAGGCGCGCAATGAGAGTCCATCCGAGCCCGGGACGGCGTCCGTGACACGTGGAATACAGCCACCCGTGGGAACGGGAACCCAGGTAAGAATGGAAGGGAATCCGGGCTGGGTTGGGCGGAGGGAGAGGCTGCGCGTCCAAGCGGCTTGGAGGAGATTCCTCGATTGTCGTCATCCCCGTTACAAGAGCGGATTCGGAAATATCCAGATGTGTTAAAAAGCAGCTCGGCTTTTTGGTTTAGATTCTGCTTCGCCGTTTCACCTCGAAGCATCCTATTTTATTTTATTTTATTTTATTTTATTTTATTTTATTTTAGGGGGGATGAGAACAGCTGGTTTTCCTGGCCGATTTCTTGCACCGGAGAAAGGATGCGGGTAGTTGGCTTGTAAAAGAGCCGGTAAGCGGGGGCCGGTTCCTTTTTATTTATTTTTTATTTTTTTGCACGCTGCAGACGAAACGTCGCCAGAGATGATTCAGCGTTTCCAAGCCGGGAGCGGTTGTGTGTGGCTTGCTGGCCGCCCGGTGGAGGACACGGATGAATGGGGGGAACGCGGCGGGTGTGTGTGTGTGAGTTGTGGGTGTGGGATGCAGAAGGGCGCGAAAAGCCCTTGGCTACGAGTACGGGCGCGCGCGTGTGTGACTTTCTGTGTGTTTGTGTGGGCGCGCGCGTGCAAGCGACTTCCTTTGTGTGACAAACATCTTCCCCGGCAGCCAAGCGGCTTTTGCGCGGGTTTGGTTGCATTTGCTGAAAGAAAAGAAAAGGGGAAAAAAAAAAACAGTTTCGGGGTGCTTGTCTAGGAGAGAAAAAAGAGGGGCGAAGGAAGCTTTGGGCTTCTTCTCAGCATCCCCCCGCAAAAAAAACGGGGTTTAGGGAACGCAGGTTGCCTGGCAGTGAGCAATCACGCGGGATCTTGTCCAGAAAGCAGATTATGACCAAGTCAGGGAATTGTCAAGGGTGATTTGTAAATAAATAAATAAAAATAAATCAAATCTGCGTATGTCAGACCCTTTATCTAAAACCCAGAAGGAATCCCTCTCGCCCACATCCCGGAAAGGAGGGGGGGTGGGAGATACGTTTTCTGCCCGAGAGAAAAGAAGATGATCTTCTTGAAAAAAATTTTATTTGGGTTT
Source organism: Notechis scutatus (assembly GCF_049901735.1). NCBI lineage: Eukaryota > Metazoa > Chordata > Lepidosauria > Squamata > Elapidae > Notechis > Notechis scutatus. The sequence continues at coordinate 10,295,677 of NC_142011.1, read as the reverse complement.
TCACAAAACATAATACAAATAAAATATCTTTTTTTGAGAATAGCATGATCCCGGGCTATCACTTCTCCATACAGACACAAACCCAATTTCATATTCATCTTTGTATTCTGTTCCATATCTTATTACTATTTTAGCCTTTTCTGTGATTTTTCCCTTCCCTTAGTTTTCTCCACCTTGTTTTTAAATGATCTCATTCCTTTCTAAATTCAACGATATCTCTTTTTCTAAGTGTCAATATCTTTCAAATCCTTATATTGATCTTTTTGTCTCTCCTGTTTCAATTTTCATCTTTTCTTTTCTCATGAAACAGACAAAAGAAGATGCTCTTGTGCTGTCTTCACACGGCCCCGCTTAACTTGGTCAGGTGCGAACCTCGCAGCCGGAGATTCTCTCTCCCCAAACGCTCAGTCGTTGGGCAGGTTGTGGCGGCGATGGGAGGGCGGCTTCACTCTGGAGGGAAGCCAGCTCTGGGTTTACTTCACTCCCCCCCCCCCGCCGCCGCCGCCCCTCCCTCGCATCTCGTGCGAAGCCAAACAATGAATGAAGTCGGCCAGCGGGGTTGTGCGATGGCAGCCTCCCTGCGCGTAGATTCCCCTTCCGCCTTCGCGAGCCGCAGCTGTCTTCTGGAGCGACAAGAGGAGGCGCGCCTTCGGGATGTGGGTGGCACAATGGGTTGGCGTGTGGGGACAGCCGTCGCGCGTCTGCCACCCGGGGTTACCTTCGGTCATCTTTCCAATCTCACGGGGGGGGAGGGGCGGGGAGAGAAAGAGGGAGGGAGAGAGGGAGAGAGAGAGAGAAAGAGAGAAGGAAGGAAGGGGGAGGACGAGGGAAGGTAAGGGGGGAAGAAAGAGGAGAAGGGTAGGAAGGAAAAGAGAGGGAGAGAGAGGGAGGGAGGGAAGGAGAGAGAGGGAAGGAAAGAGGGGGAAAGAAAGGGGAGAGAAGGAAGAGAGAGAGAAGGAAGGAGGAAGAGGGAAGGAAGAGGGAGAAGGAAAGAGGGGAAGGGAGGGAGGGAGAGGAAGAGAGAGAAGGAAGGAGGGAGAGAGGAAAGGGAAGGAAAGAGGGGAAAAAGCAGGAGAGAAGGAAGAAGAGAGGGAGAGAGAAGGAATGAGGGAGGAAGAGGGAAGGAAAGAGGGAGAAGGAAAGGGGAGGGAGGGAGAGAAGAGAGAGAGAAGGAAGGAGAGAAGGAAGAGGGAAGGAAAGAGGGGAAGGAAAGGAAGGAGAGAGAGAGAGGAAGGAGGGAGAGACAGAGCGGGAGGGAGGAAAGGAAAGAGAGAGGGGGAAGGAAAGGGGAGAGAGAGCGGGAGGGAGGGAAAGAGAGAGAGTGGGAGGGGGAGATCCACCCTCTTCCAGTGAAGCCGTTCTTCTCACTGCACCTACGCTCTGGGGAGACAGGTTTTCTTCCCACGCTGCTTGCTTGACAACGTGGGAGCGGCCGCAGCTCTACCCCCTCCCACCCCTCCGCCCACGCCGCCGGGACTTCTGAGCTGCTGGTGTGGCAGCAGAGCGGGGCGATCCCGTAGGCTGGAGAAGGAGGTCAAGGAGGGGGGGGGTTAATCCTCGGGTGGGCCGCAGAACAAAGTGGCATTGAGGGGATTGCAGCCCTCGAGGGGTTTTAAGGCACCACAAGACGCGTGTTGGCCGGCTTCCCACGACATTCTGGCCCTGGGGACTAAGTTAATCCTTCTCTGGGCTTGTGGAGAACCCAACCCACAGGAGCAGGGAATTATCCAAAACCTAGCTAAGATGGCAACTGATCTTAGAGAATCAGTAGGTGTAGTGATTAAAGTGCCGGCCTAGAAATAAGAAGGTGACTTCTAGTCCTGCCTTAGGAATGGGTGACTTTGGGCCAATCACCAGGAGACTGGGACTTCTAGTCCTGTCTTAGGAATGGGTGACTTTGGGCCAATCACCAGGAGACTGGGACTTCTACCAGGAATGGGTGACTTTGGGACCAGGAGACTGGGACTTCTAGTCCTGCCTTAGGAATGGGTGACTTTGGGCCAATCACCAGGAGACTGGGACTTCAGGAGACTGGGTCCTGCCCTTAGGACTTATAGAATGGTGACTTTGGGCCAATCACAGGAGACTGGGACTGTCCTGCCTAGTCCCAATCACCAGGACTGGACTTCTAGTCCTGCTAGAATGGGTGACTTTGGGCCAATTCAGATGGGGCCAACTCTTAGTCCCAGAGACTGGGACTTCTAGTCCTGCCTTAGGAATGGGTGACTTTGGGCCAATCACCAGGAGACTGGGACTTCTAAAGTCCTGCCTTAGGAATGGGTGACTTTGGGCCAATCACCAGGAGACTGGGACTTCTAGTCCTGCCTTAGGAATGGGTGACTTTGGGCCAATACCAGGAGACTGGGACTTCTGTCCTGCCTTACGAATGGGTGACTTTGGGCCAATCACCAGGAGACTGGGACTTCTAGTCCTCTAGCTAGAATGGGTGACTTTGGGCCAATCCTGACTGGGACTCTAGTCCTGCCTAGGAATGGGTGACTTTGGGCCAATCACCAGGAGACTGGGACTTCTAGTCCTGCAGGAATGGTGACTTTGGGCCAATCACCAGGGAGACTGGGACTTCTCACCAGGAGACTGGGTCTAGTCCTGCCTTAGGAATGGGTGACTTTGGGCCAATCACCAGAGACTGGGACTTCTAGTCTGCCTAGATGTGCTTGGGAACAGAGACTGGGACTTCTAGTCCGCCTTAGGAATGAGTGACTTTGGGCCAATCACCAGGAGACTGGGACTTCTAGTCCTGCCTTAGTGTTGAAAGCCAGCTGGGTGATTTTAAGCCAATCGCCAGGAGACTGGGAGTTCTAGTACTGCCTTAGGCATGAAAGCTGGCTAGGTGAGCCCCTGGGCCAGCCCCTCTCTTTCAGCCCAACCCACCTCACAGGGTTGTTGTTCACAACAGGAAAAAGCAAGAGTACTATTCTGTATGTTCGCCATCTTGAATTACTAAGTAATAACAGTGGCATAAAAAATAAATAAATAACCTGACTAAATCTGTGTGGGAATTGGTCATTCAGAGAGCTGCCACCACCAGGCGTTGTGTTGTATAAATGGTAGGCCTCCTGCTGAGTTTAACAACTGTCCTTTGTTTGGAGATCCGTGTACAAGCCTGTCTCCTTGACCATTGATCTAAACAGGGAAAGTGACCACGATTTTCCCAGGGGTTGAAAACACACTTTTGGTGCGACCTGGGCAAAGTTACCTCTTGTGGCAGGGAGTCTTCAAACTTGACAGCTTTAAGACTTGTGGACTTGAACTCCCAGAATTCCTCCTCCAGTCATGTTAGCTCAGGAATTCTGGGAGTTGAAGTCCACAAGTTTTAAACTTGCCAAGTTGAAGACCCTTGCTCTATGGCATTGGGGGCTAACCTTTTCGAGCTCCTGTGCTGAAAATTGCACGGACACTCGGGTGCCAGCACCCAGAAGGCAATGCGCACGGGCCCCCACGCCCCTGTGCATCCACATGCGATCCTCCCGCCGTTCTTATCTGCACTGTGTGCCTCCCAGCTGATTTTCAGCCCATTTGAGGCCTTTTTCAGCCTCCCAGAAGCTTGAGGGAAGCCTCTGCAGCCTTTGGAGGCCAAAAAATGGGCCTGTTTTGTCACTTCCAGTATTTCCGGAAATACAGGAAGTGATGAAACGGGTCTGTTTTTCGGCCTCCAAAGGCTGCAGAGGCTTCCCTCGAGGCTTTGGGAAGCCTCAAATGGGCCGAAAATCAGCTGTGAGGCGCAGGCATGCGCAGTGTAGCTGGGGCTCACGTGCTCCTACAAATGGCTCTGTGTGCCACCTGTGGTATGCGTGCCATAGGTTCACCGTCACAGCTCTAGAGCCTTGTGTCTTTTAATAAAGTTTATTCCACAGGAAAGTTGTTACCAGGCTCTCAATTTTAAACCCTGGAGACAAGTTGAGTTGTGCCATGGGAGAAAATCCTGAAATAGCCACATTTTCTGGAATTAATGGTAATGTTGGTTATGGTGTAATTTTTTGGGGGTGGTGGTGGTTAATTCTTTTCTTCATTTTCTCTTGGCACAATATTATTAAATAAAGTAGGCCTGGACTTAGATCTCTTTTGCAAGCATAGTTGACTCCAAGAGATTCCAGGTTGATGATATGTTTGATCCCCCCGACCCTCGGACTTAGCCTGGTCATCTTCTTGCAGGAATTAGGTATGGCTAGTATAGAGAAAAGAAGGATTTAGGGGGCACGGAGAAACATGATAGCAATTTTCCAATATTTCAGGGATTGCAACAAAGAAGAATTGGTCAATCTATTTTCCAAAGCACCAAGAAGGCAAGACAAGAAACAATGGATGGAAACTAATCAAGGGGAGAAGCAATGTAGAACTAAAGAGAAATTTCCTGTCAGCGAGAACAATTAACTAGTGGAACAACTTGCCTTCAAAAACTGTGGATGCACCATCACTGGAGGCTTTTAAAGAAGAAACTGGACACCCATTTGGCTTAAATGGTATAGGGTATAGGGTCTCCTGTCTGAGCAGGGGGTTGGACTAGAACAGGGGTCCTCAACCACCGGGCGGACGGTACCGGGCCGTGGAGCACTCTCTACCGGGCCGCAAAGATTTTTTTTTAAAAATGGCGGCTTTCTTCACCTTCGGTGAATGCTGCTGGGATCGGGATCAAGGACACAAATGGAAGAAGGGGAGGGAGGAAGCAACCGAAGCCTGTCCTTCTCTCTGGGTCAGCTCTCTCAGTCGCTCTCTCGCTCCTCCACCAGCACAGGAAGAAACTGCTTCAAGAAGCGGGGGGAGCTTTTCCTGTCGCCGCAGCTTCCCAAGCGCCCGTTTCTCCCCCCACCCCCACCCCGTCCGCGGTTCAACCCAGTGCTCCGTTCTGCCTGCCTGCCTGCCTGCCTTCGTTAATGGTTGAATCGGAACAGCTTCGGCTGAGTAAAAGGCGAATAGTTATTATTCTCAGCCGAAGCTGCTCCCAAACAACCAGAAACTAAGGCAGGCAGGCAGAACGGGACACTGTGGATTGAAGCACGCGCGGCGGAGTGGGAGTGGGGGGGTGAAACGGGCGCTTCGGAATAGTGCGCAGGAAAGCCCCCGCTTCTTTGAAGCAGTTTCTTCCTTGGAAAACCGGTCCCTGGTACAAAAAAGGTTGGGGACCACTGGACTAGAAGACCTCCAAGGTCCCTTCCAACTCTATTGTTCTGTATTAAAGAGTCGTGGTGGTGCAGTGGTTAGAATGTGGAATTGCAAGCTAATTCTGTTGATTGCCAGCAGTTCAATTCTCACTGACATCAGCCTTCCATCCTTCCAAGGCCGGTAAAATGAGGACCCAGATTGTTGGGGTCAAGAGGCTGACACTCAAAACCGCTTAGAGAGGGCTGAAAAGCACTGTGAAGCAGCATATAAGTCTAAGTGCTATTGCTATTCTATTTTGGAGTGGGGCGGTTTAAAGGAAAGGCACATGGGAAAAAGGGTGTGGAATAATGGATGGAAACTGAACAAGGGGAGATTTAACCCGGAAATAAGGAGAAACTTTCTGACAGTGAGACCAATCAATCCATGGAACAGCTTTGCCCTCGAAAGTTGTGGGAGCTTCATCACTTGAGACTTTCAAGAAGAGATTGGACTGCCATTTGTCAGAAATGGTGTAGGGTCTCCTGCTTGGGTGGGGGGTTAGACTAGATGACCTACAAGATCCCTTCCAACTCTTGCTAATCTAACCTTTCAGTGTTACTGGCATGCCTCCAATTTTGCAGAAATTGAGTTTTGGACCCTGCACAACAGTTGGACATTGCCTTCCCTCCATTCCACCTGTGCTGTGGATTATGGGAATTGTGATCCGAAAGCCAGTGTTAAAGGCAGCCGGTTAAAGCAGCACATTTTTTTTCCTTTTCATGCTGCCTGTCTTTAAGACTTCCTCTTCTTGAGAAGAAAAAAAAAGCCATTCAGAGGGTAGGGTTTTTCCTCCATCATTTAATTTAAATGCCAGGAAGGATGTGGGGGGCACATAGAAATAGGATTCTATTTTTCAACATTTCTGTGTATGTTTTAGTTTCAAGGACAGGCTGATGTTGCTCTGTTTTTGTTTTGAATTTTGAAGTTGAATTTCCATTTGCAATTGTATTTATGTATGATGCAACCAAATCATGGGTTTTCTGCAGAATTAGATGTTTGTGGATCTAATTAAGCCTGTGTATTTAAAAACAAAACATGCGGCCCTCCATCAAGTGAGGTTTACTGACTTCTCCCATTCTAGAACAAAACTTGTGAGATTCATCACGCAAGTCCATTTTTGGGGCTGAGGGTGGGGTTTCCCCGCCACCCCGTATCAACTCTTTATGGTCCCTTGTGTTTGTAGCTCATGGTTAGGTAGGAGTCAGAGGTGAGTCAAGCAGAATGTTCTCATTCAGATCAAAAGCCCAGATCCTTGAAAGGAGATGAGTTTGTAGGTTTGATAAAACAGTAACTCAGAGGTGATGAATTTGTAGCGTGAGTAAGAGCGAGTGGAACAATCACACGACTAGGAAATTTTGAGTTGTCATCTCGACGCTTCTGAAGCATGCTAGCTTTGGGAAAGCAGTTTTTTTAAAAAAAACTAATTAATAAAAAAGAAGCATCAGAATATTCAGTGAAACTAGAAAGAGCATTGACCTCTCGGAAGCTAAAGTTTGAAGGCGAAAATAGCATGCACAGAACAATACCTGTACCAGCCAACAAGCTTTCTTGGGCAAGAGAAGGCCATTATTTCATCTTACTTTTCAGTGACAGCTTCTGTGGCTTAAACTTTATCTTATCCATACATTCAGAGGCCTCCAGTTATCTTCTAAATTCTCTTGTAAAGACGGAATGGGTAGATGGAGTGATGTAAAAATACTTCGTTTCCCTTTATATCTACCCTCTTCTTCTCTTCTTCCCCCAAATCAGGGGTCCCAATCGCCGTCCGCGGACCGGTACTGGTCGGCCGTGAACAAGCCTTACCGGGCCGCTGGTTGCTGGGCGCCGCCATCTTTTTGGTAAAAAAGCGCTTCCGGTGAGCTTTTCCGGTAGAAAGCTCACCGGAAGCGCTTTCGTCATAAAGATGAGTGGCGTATGCTTCGTGAGCTTTTCCGGTAGAAAGCCATTTCTACCCGAAAAAGCTCACCGAAGCGCATCGTCGCCATCTTTTCTGCGAAAGCGCCCGGTGACGCCACCGAAGCGCTTTTCGCGTCATAAAAGATGGCGGCGCCCAGTTGACGCCTGGTACCGGGCTGCGGCGCCCAGCTGATGCCGGAACCGGGCCGCGGCGTTGAAAAGGTTGGGGATCCCTGCCCCAAATTATCAACGGCACGAAGAAATTTCAAATCTGGTTTGGGATTCACTTTTGATTCACCTGGAGTGACCCTGAGGATGAAATAGACTAGGGTTTCTCAGTTTGGGACAGTTTGAAAATACAGGCAATCCTTAACTTACAACCATTTTGTTGGATGACCGAAGCTACAGTGGCACTGATTTATGACTGTTTTCACACCTATATCCATTACATGGTCACATGATCAAAATTTGGACCCTTGGCAACTAACTCATATTTATGACAGTTGCAGTGCGCCGGAGTCATGTGATCCCCTTTAGCGACCTTCTGACAAGCAGTCAGTGAGAAAGCCAGTGTCATGCCCTTGTTGGAGTCTGATTCTGAGGGGGAGATTGAGCAGCTGATGGAGTGGGAGTGTGGCTCCAGTGGCTGTGGAAGAAACCGGGGAAGGGCACAGTCTGGCTGGGCATTCAGAGGAAGACCAGGGCCATCCCCTCTTCATCCTAGGGCACAGAGGGAGGAACGGAGAAGCGAGCAACATGGCTTATGGGAGAGGAAAGGGCCCTGATCCCCTTCATGGGCTGCAACTGGGAGAACAGGATATAAGAGGGGCATTTGCACACAGCTTTTTGCTGGAAGCAAAGCGTGCATTATCTTTGTCAAGGCTTATATGGGTTTTGGCATCCTCCAACTGTGGGTGCTGCATTATCTTTTGGAAGTCTGCAATTTATCATCCTGGCCTGCCGTGTTAATTACTTCAGTATGGTTTGTGTTGTTTTTTTTAATTTCTAATTATCTTTACTTTGGGTTCAGACTGCATTTCTTCCCTTCATAGACTGTTTTTGGAAGAGTTTGATCTCCAGCTGAGGATAATTGGACATTGGGGGCCAAGTTGGAGGCATTAAAGGGAATTTATTCTACTTTTGTGACTTTGTTATTTTTGTGTCACGCCCTGGGACATCACAGCCAGATTCACTTAATAACCGTGTTACTAACTTAACAACCCTCAGTGGGGAAGCCAGATTCACTTAACAGCTGCAGCAAGAAAAATGGAGCAAAATTCATTTAACATCTGTCTCACTTAGTAACAGAAATGTGGGGCTCAATTTTGACCATAAGTTGAGGACTACCTGTACTTCATTAAACACTTTGGGTGAGAGATTAGGAAGAAGACAAGAAAGAAAAGGGAAGACTATAGATATGAGCAACCAAGGGATACCAAAAATTGTTCATGGCTTTGCTAAGAATTAGCAGCTTAGCCCAAGGGATGGGAAGGATGAAAGAAGAAATGCCAAATTTTCACAATGAACCTCCTCCATAACAACCTCTTAATAAAGAAGGGCTGGAAGATCCTATCACTGTTTCCAAGATTTTGGACGATTTAAGTCCTAAAACATCTAAAGAGTCACAAAGATGGTTAGAGGCCTGGAGACTAAACATACTAAGAACAACAGTTGCAGGAACTGGGTTTGTCCAGTCTAGTAAAGAGAAGGACCAGGGGAGACATGATAGCAGTGTTCTAATATTTGAGGGGCTGCCACAGAGAGGAGGAAGGGGTCAAGCTATTTTCCAAAACACCCGAAGGCCAGACAAGGAATAATGGATGGAAGCTGATCAAGGAGAGATTCAACCTGGAAATAAGGAGACATTTTCTGACAGTGAGAACAATCAACCCATGGAACAGAAGTTGCCTTCAGAAGTTGTGGGAGCTTCATCAAGGGGGCTTTCAAGAAGAGACTGGACAGCCATGTGTCAGAAATGGTGTAGGGTCTCCTGCTTGGGCAGGGGGTTGGACTTGATGACCTACAAGGTCCCTTCCAACTCTGTTATTCTATTCTATTCTCCAAAGCACCCGAAGGCAGGACAAGAAGCAATAGATGGGAACTAATCAAGGAGAGAAGCAACCTAGAACTAGGGAGAAATTTCTTAAGGGTGAGAACAATTAACCAGTGGAAATCATGGGTGCTCCATCACTGGAGGTTTTTAAGAAGAGACTAAACAGCCTTTTGTCTGCTTGAGAAGGGGGTTGGACTAGAAGACCTTCAATATCTCTTCTAACTCTGTTATTCTGTTACCTCTACCAGCTCTGTAAGACTTGGCACATTCACGTTTGCCCATCATTTTTGGGGTAGTCACACAACTGCAAAATGCAATACAGTTCTTCCCATGCTTATCAGTTAGCAAGATGTTCTGTTCTTCTTCGCCTTCAAACTTTTTATTCCGAAAGTATTTTGTGTGGTTGTGACCAAACAATTCATTCCCCCCCCCCCCACATCAATCCTTTTGTTCCAAATTGTTGCAGGCTTATCGTAGTTGTCTTTAGACAATAACTTCTGTAATGTGATCAGCAAAAAAGATATTTTTCTCATCAGGATCCCATGCACATCATTGTGATGTACAACACTGTGCAGTGGATCTGTGGATAAGTTCTCCAGGACTGGCTATTATTTTTTTAGCAGGCGGTTTTTAGTGATTTACAGATTCTTACTTGAGGGGTGCCTGGTGCTCTCTGAGCTTGGTTGTTTTCTTGCAGATGTTTCATTTACCATTGTACATAAATGGTGAGGAGGTTGGTAGTTTTAAATTTCTGGGCACTTATATCTCGGAGGACCTCTCATGGACTATGAATGCTAACATGCCTGTGAAGAAGACACAGAAGAGGCTGTCCTTCCTGAGAATGCTCAGGAAGATAAATCTATCTCAGCGTCTACTTCCGTCCTACTATTGCAGCACCATTGAGAGTGTCCTGACATACGGCATTCTTGCATGGTATGGGAGCAGCTCTGTAGCGGACAAAAATGCTCTACAGAGAATCATTAAAACTGCCCAGAATATCATCGGGCTCCAGCTACCAGCCCTGGATGACATCTTCGCACCTCGCTGTTTGAGGAAGTCACACAACATTCTCAGAGACTCTTCCCATCCTGCTTACAATCTTTATAAACTGTTGCCTTCTAGCAGAAGATGCAGAACAATTAAAACTCAGACCACATGTTTTCTGAACAGTTTTTTTTATCCCAGAGCTATAATTGCACTTAATGAATTTAAGGACCACCATCAGCGAGATGCTGGACAGTATCATTTGGTCTGTTGTGTGGGTGCTTGTGTGTTTTTAGGAGGAGGGGAATTTTGGTGGGTGGGGAGGTGTTTGGGGATTGTCATGTGTGTGTGTGTGTGTGTGCGCGCGCGCGCGTTGAGTCTGGTCTCTGAGTGTTATGTGAATTTCGTTGTATGTATACAGTGTATATACGTACAATGACAATAAAGAATTCAGTTCAATTCAATTACCCAAACTAGTCACTTACACTGATGATGTTACCTATTCTGGCAATGAAACATCTGCAGGAAAACAACCAAGCTCAGAAATCACCAAGGATCTCTCATTTCAACCCTGAGCTGCAAATATTCTCCTCTATTTGCCAATCTTATTTGACAATGTCACCAGATCTGGGGCACTTCTAGCAGAGATCCTTGGTGGTTTTCAAGCTAATGTCTCACAGCCAGTGAAGAAATTGAAGCTGAAAGGTGGTTGAATAAAATCCTAAATTCAAAACCCGTGGGAATCTCTCAAACCTGCCTTCTGTGCAAAGAGACCTACATAGATAGTTCTTAGTTAGAAGAGTTCTGAAGAGAAGAGGAGGGGATTTCAGAATCAAGAATAGAAATATAGGTGTTGATTTTGCCTTCCCCTTTTTTGTGTGTGAAGCACCATTTAGAGCACGGAAATGCTTAGAAAGAAAGAAAAGCCAACCTTTTATTTGCCTTCTATGTTCTTCACTCTAATTTTGTTTCCCAGCAAAATCATTTTTCTCTTTTATAGTAAGTCATATAATATGTCTGGGAAAAAATCCAAGTTCAACTACAGAGCTCAAAAAAAAACCAAAAAAAAACTTTGAGCCAATTGGTATCTTTTAAGGTCAGTCTAAGAGGATAAAGATGATCTTGGTGTCAGTAGCAGAACATAAAAGGCCGCAATTCCTGCACCTCACAACTGTCTAGATTAACAAATCAAACCACAGTGGCTCTCTTAACATAGGATGTTATAATCACAGAAGTACACCCTCTTAAGCACAAAAGTGGGCCAATTCAATTCACAGCACACTGAACCCATTAGTAACTCAACACCCCTTTTGACTAATCTACCACGTTATGGGAACATGGTTAATTGACACCGAGAGATTGGAGAGGAATGGAGGCATAAATTATATAATCATTGAGTCTGTCATCTGCATCTCTATAACTCTCTGGTTTGGTTCTGCAACCCACCAAGACAGACACAGACTTCAGACAGTAATTAGGACTGCAGAAAAAAAACAATTACTACCAACCTTCCTTCCATGGAGGACCTGTATGAGTCAAAAAGACAGCTGTGAAAATATTTACAGAACCCTCACATCCCAGACATAAACTGTTTCAACTCCTTCCCTCAAAATGCTATAGAGCACTGCACATCGGAACAACTAGACACAAGGACAGTTTTTCCCCGAATGCCATCACTCTGCTAAACAAATAATTCCCTCAACACTATTCAACTATTTACAAAGTCTGCACTATTATTACTATTAATCTTCTTATCCCTCCTTATCACCCATCCCCTCCCACCTGTGACTGCATGACTCCAACTTTGTTGCTTGTTTCTTTACAATTTATATTGACCGTTTCCTAGTATGAGTTGATTGCTTATTTGTACCCAGGGGTGGGATTCTACCAGTTCGACCTATTCGCTAGAACCAGTTGTTAACATACTAAGCAGTTCGGAGAACCGGTTGTTAGAAGAAATTACTGGCCTAATCCTGTAAGGAAGGCAGGAAGGAAACATTCTGCAGTTGCTTACAGAAACTGCATCTCCATTAACCCTTATTACATTCTTGGCAGGACTAGACTTCCTGTCTCAGGAACTTCTCTGGAGTTTTTTTTTCTCCTCCTTTGCTGGTACTTTGCTTGTGTGGAGTGACCATTCAAAGTTACAATGGCACTGAATAAAGTGACTTATGACCATTTTTCATGCTTATGATTGTTGCAGCATCCCCACAGTCATGAGAAGCCAGGTGAGGAGGTGCGTGCCTCGATATGAGTGATATTGAGTTGCCCATGCCCAGCCAATAACATGACCACCAAGCCATGTCCACCCAGTCACATGACCACCAAGCCATGCCCACCAACTAAGCCATGCCCACAGAACCGGTTGTTAAAAAATGTGAATCCCATCCCTGTTTGTACCCTATTATTAAGTGTTGTACCTTATGATTCTTGACTCTTGATGAATGTATCTTTTCTTTTATGTACAGTGAGAGCATATGCACCAAAGACAAATTCCTTGTGTGTCCAATCACACTTGGCCAATAAAAAATTCTGTTCTATTCTATTCTATTCTATTCTATTCTATTCTATTCTATTCTATTCTATTCTATTCTATTCTATTCTATTCTATTAAAAGAGGAAGAAATAAATATTGTCCTAAAAGGTCTCAATTCTGTGTATTCTGGAGTTAAAAGTGGCAACCAAAAAAGGAGAAGAATATGACCTCGCTTTTGTCTGCCTTCTCCCACCCCACCTCACCCCCAAATCTGGCACGAAGTTAATAGGGGTATTTACAGAAGCTTTTCATCATCTCTTTCATGACGTTCTGCAAGCGTTGATGGCAATTCTGATGACTAATCACAAACATTTGCAGAATTTCCAGAAACTTTCCACTGTTGCCAACATCACAGATGTGATGCTCGGGTAGAACAAGTCCTGAAGAAAACACACGAGGCAGCAGATATTTTTAATGTCAGTTTTACGCTAAATCTGGTGCATTCTCGTATTGACCCATGAAGATCACGGAATAACTGACAGTACCTCAAAAACACAGGAAGTGGGGACAGGCAGTTCCCTCGCCTGAGCAGGCACATTTTTTTTTTCTTTAGTTGCATAAAGAACCTTTCAGCCATGATATATAGTTGTTTCTTGCCTTCGTATCCCATTTCTCCTCTGGAACATTGTTCCCCAACCATAGCAACTTCAAGATGGGTGGACTTCAACTTCCAGAATTCCCCAGCCAATATGTTGAATTCTGGGAATTCTGGGAGTTGAAGTCCACCCATCTTGAAGTTGCTACGGTTGGGGAACCTTCCTTGGGAAGCTCAAGGTCTAATTACTAAGTAATTGCTAATTATTAACACTAATTATCTCTCCTCAAGAACCCTATAAAGAAAGTTGGGCTGAGAATGTGAGACTGGCATCTGAATCATCCAGGGATGGGATAGAAATATTTTTACTACCGGTTCTGTGGGCATGTCTCCTTCTCCTTCTCCTTCCCCCTCCCCCTCCTCCTCCTTCTTCTTCCTCCTCCTCCTCTTCTTCTTCTCCTTCTCCTTCTTCTCCTTCTCCTTCTTCTTCTCCTCTCGCCCTCCCCCTCCCCTCCCTCTCTTCTTCTTCTTCTTCTTCTTCTTCTTCTTCTTCTTCTTCTTCTTCTTCTTCTTCTTCTTCTTCTTCTTCTTCTTCTTCTTCTTCTTCTTCTTCTTCTTCTTCTTCTTCTTCTTCCCCTCCCCTCCCTCCTCTCCTCCTCTCTCCTCCTTCTTCTTCTTTCTTCTTCTTCTTCTTCTTCTTCTTCTTCTTCTTCTTCTTCCTTCCTCCTCCCCTCCCCCCCCTCCCCTCCCCTCCTCCTCCTCCTCCTTCTTCTTCTTCTCCTCCTCCTCCTCCCTTCTTCTTCCTCTTCTTCTTCTTCTTCTTCTCCTTCTCCTTCTCCTTTCTTCTTCTCCTTCTCCTTCTCCTTCTCCTCCTTCTCCTTCTTCTTCTCCTCTCGCCCCCCCTCCCCTCCTCTCTTCTTCTTCTTCTTCTTCTTCTTCTTCTTCTTCTTCTTCTTCTTCTTCTTCTTCTTCTTCTTCTTCTTCTTCTTCTTCTTCTTCTTCTTCTTCTTCTTCTTCTTCTTCTTCTCAGCAACCACCTCCCCCTGCCCTGCGCACTCCATTTTTTTGCCCCCTAGGCCTCACGGAAGCCTCCTGAGAGGCTGTTTTTGCTCCCAGGAGGCTTCCCTGAGACCCAGGAGGCCAAAAATGGAACATGGGAAGTGGGGGGGCGCATTTGGAGCCATAAAGGGAGTTTTGAACTATCAGCTGACTGTGTTAGCTCTGCGCCTTGCCCCGGGTCATCACAAATATGTAGAGGAAGCATCAATTGAGGGCCCTTCAGCCGGATCTGCAGAATGGTCTCAGTTTCATGGCCTCCGAACCTCTTTTGAAGGATTTGCAATTTCCCAGGAAACTTATTCCCCAGCCTGCCCTTGGGGACAGCTGCCCTTGCCAATTTGTTAATGGCCTGTCCCTTTCTCCTGGCAGGAAATAAGCTGCAACTGGTGCCAAGACATTCAGCCCTATAATGGTAACACGATCTTCCTTTTTTCGCCGTTTATCTTGGAAGGAAATGGCATTTCCATTTGATCATGTTTTATTTATTTTTTTGTTCTTTGGACCAGGAAATTATTTCCGAGCTCTAAAATCTTCCTGCACTTGGTGTCTTTCATATTAGTTCAAATTAGTTCTTGGAATGCTGTCATACAATAGGTGAGGGTATTGTTTCACACCCCATTGTGTGTTGTCTAATCTGACTGGTTTTGATTTTCAAGGCAGGAGCCCTGTTCACACAAAATACAGTCCTGTAGTTAAAGGATATAATGATTTTCTGAACTTATCTCACTGTCCAGGTTTGCACAACACACTGAATTATAAACTGATAGCTTGATGCCAGCTTACTTTCAAGACCATCTCCTTCCATCAGAATGGATTCCTCTAATATATACAGTGTATCGGAATTTCATTCTAATATGTGCTATTGTGTATGTGAGTGGTATGGTGGCCTAGAGGTGGAGCTCTCACAATCAGGAGGCTGTGAGTTCAATCCTAGATAGAGGCAGATATTTCTCTCTCTGGGCACAATGAGAATATATCTGCTGAAAAAAACTCCACATTGGTGACAAGAAGGGCATCCGGCCAATAAACACTCAGTTCCATTCAGTTGCCCAGACTCCACCCTGCATGGGGTCATTAAAAGAAGATGATATGACACTGTGTATACAGGAAAATGACAATAAATGTTATTCAATTCAAACATGCTGGGGAAAAATTGCTTTTGATTCCCCATTTTCTGAGGTTAGGGGCCTGAGGCAAAGAAGAGATGAAACAATCGGTTTTCTGGATCTATCCTAGGCATTCAAACTAAAATAACCAAATGGGTTCAGTTCACGCAACACGTAAAGCCATGCATGCGAAAGAAAACAGCAACAATATAATGAACCAGGGTTATCGCTAACCAAGGTCAAGACGTTGTGCAAATGTTTCACTTCACAAATCTTGTGCAAAACTTTCAGCCTGCTGCTGATATATGTAGCAAAAAAAAAAATGTTCCCCATTCTTGTACTTAGCAAGATATCCTTTTTTTCTGTTTCTTTTTTTGTGGGAAATCTTAGCATGATTTTAGGGAGAAAATCTATGAGTTATTTGAATGGTCAGACACTGTCCTCAAATGATAACCAGTTAATTCCAAAAACAAAATGAAATGGAGGGGGAAATGAAGGAAGGAAGGAAGGAAAGGAAGGAAGGAAGGAAGGAAGGAAGGAAGGAAGAAGGAAGGAAGGAAGGAAGAAGGAAGGAAGAAAAGAAGGAAGAAGGAAGGAAGGAAGGAAGGAAGGAAGGAAGAAGGAGAAAAGAAAGAAAAAAGAAAGACGGAAGAGGAGGAGGGAAGAGGAAGGAAGGAAGAAAGAAAGAAGGAAGGAAGGAAGGAAGGAAGGAAGGAGAAAAGAAAGAAAAAAGAAAGACGGAAGGAGGGAGGAAGGAAGGAAGGAAGGAAATATCACAAGTTAAACACATTTAGTGACTAAGATTACAAACATTCATCTCAGATTCTCTTATCCACAAACAAATCTATAAAGTATCATCAATTCAGTCCTGATGTCACTAAAAGTACCATTAAGTATTTCTGTGTACAATATTATTTATTAAAGGACGATTATTGAACGTCCAAGTGTGTAAAAAGCTTTCTCGAAGCAAAGTGAAGGAGAAGAGCGGGGTGGTGGTTGGTGGAAATATCACCCAAGTGGTCTTTTGCTTCCACGAAATGCGGCGCCCTCTCTTTTCAACCTGCTTTGCTTTTTCCTTAAAACCACAACTGACTGTTGTGTTGATGGATGCGGATGTAAAACTTCCATTTGGAGCCTGAATTGATTCCTGTGGAATCAAGCCAGGAATGGATTTTGAGTCCTTTGCTACTGGCTGCCAAAAGGCTCTAGTGAAGCATGAACGGGAAAGCATTTGAAGACCAGCTTCTCATTTGAGGTTCTACTTCTCTAGGGCATTAACGATAGATCATGATTGGGGGACGAGAGCTACTAGATCCGTTTCACTGATGCTTTTAGTGGTTCCTGAAATCCTTTAATCTCTTTTTAGGCATGCTTTTATCCTTTCTTTTCTTTTCTTTTTTAATTGGAGGATTGGTGGCTTAGAGGGGCACGATGGCACTATTATTTAAAATAAATTGCTTTACGGTTCGTAGAAATGCCTTAACACCGAGGGTGGGATTCAAAAATCCCAGCAACCAGTTCTCTGCCCAGTTGCTGGGTGGCCACGGTGGGTGTGGCCTACTGGAACTTCCGGGAGGGCCGTTTTTTTGCCTTCCCCCCAGAGTCCGGAGGCTTCCCTCAGGCTTCTGGGAGGGTGAAAATAGCCTCCCCTGGGCTCCAGAGGCCCTCCGGAAGCTGGAAACAAGCCTCTTTCTGGACTTCCAGAACTTCTAGGAGGAGCATGTTTTGCCTTGCGAGAGCCCCTGCACTTACCTGCATCCAAAATTGGCTGCGTGGAGCAGAGGTGGTATTCAGCAGGTTCTGACAAGTTCTGGAGAACCGGTAGTGGAAATTTTGAGTAGTTCGAAGAACCGGCAAATCCCACCTCTGACTGGTCCCACCCCCATCTATGCTCTGCCTCCCATTGAGTCCCAGCTGATCGGCTGGGTCTTCTTTTATTGCCCTGTACAGGAGAAGGGAGCTGGAAAGCAGGTTAGTGGGGTGGGGAGGAAATGGGGATTTTGCAGTAACCTTCCCCCTGGAGTGAGGGAGGAATAGACATTTTACAGCATCCTTCCCCTGCCATGCCCACCAAGCCACGCCCACAGAACCGGTAGTAAAAAAATTTGAGTCCCACTACTGGCGTGGAGATTCCTGGGAGGGGAGGGGCAGGGTGGGCGGGGCCAGCCGGTTGGTTCAACTACTGGTTCAATGAACCAAATGTAACTTTAACATCCGGTTCGTCCAAACCGGCCTGAACCAGCTGAATCTCACCCTTGTTGAACACGGTGATAAGGCCATTAATGAAGGGATAATACAAGTAGTTCTTGATTTAAAACAGTTTGTTGAGTGACCGTTCAAAGTTACAACGGCACTGAATTTTTTTTTTCATACTTATGACCGTTGCAGCATCCCCATGGTCACGTGATAAGAAATTCAGGTGCTTGGTAATTGACTCATACTCATGTAATCATCTTTTGCAATCTTCTGATGAGCAAAGTCAATGGTCAAAGGTCATAAAAAGGGGCAAAAGGTCAAAGGTCAAAGTCAACTGTGTCAAAGGTCATAAAATGGGGCGAAACTCACTTAACAAATGTTTCACTTAGCAACATAAATTTTGGGCTCAATTGTGATTGAAAGTTGAGGACTACCTGTACTTAAATAAAAATTTTGCTTATTACAAGTGTCCCTAATCTGTGAGCCACAGCCCACTACCAGGCTAATTGCCAATCACTGATGCTGTTACCTAGTTGAGTAATGAAATGTCTGCAAGAAAACACCCAAGCTCAGAGAGCACCAAAGACCCCACCATTGTGGTCCTCTTCCTCCTCCTCTTCCTCGTCCTCTTCCTCTCCACAAACACCTTTCTCTTCTAGCACTGATGATGTTACCTAGTTTGGATAACAAAACGTCTGCAAGAAACATCCAAATTCAGAGAGCACCAAGGACCCCACTGTCCTATGTCAGGATTCCAGAAAAACCCAACTCCAATTAAAAACTCATACATTTTATCCTTTTATTACAGTAGTTATACTGGCACATCTGGGAAAACCCAAATCTGAGAGTTCTGGGTTTTTCCTTAATAATTCAAAAGTCAAAACCCAATCCCTGCACCCATCAGTCCATCACATGGTCCAATCACCAACCGCCCCAACTTGAGACATCCCTTCAAACACTTCTCCTCCAGGTGCAGGAATAACATGACCTTGACCAAAAAGAAGAATGTTATTATGTCTAACTACCAACACTCTAAAAATCCCCCCTCCTACTTTCCCAGATACAGGAATGTGGCAGCAATGGAAGCTTCTGGTACTAATATGGCTTCCAAAGCTGACATCCTCCTCTTCTTCTTCTTCTTCTTCTTCTTCTCCTTCTCCTTCCCCTTCTCCTTCTCCCTCTCCCTCTCCCTCTCCCTCTCCTCCTCCACTCTATAAACACCTTTATCTTCTAGCACTGATGATGTTACCTAGTTTGGGTAATGAAACATCTGCAAGAAAACAACCAAGCTCAGAGACCACCAAGGACCCTTCGTGTCAATCCCAAGCTACAAATATTCTCCTTTATTAGTATCTCATTTTTTGAACTGAATGAGGTCGTGGCAATTTTTGCAGCTGAATTAACTGAGGGGATTTTGATGTTCCACTTTATCCAACGTGAATGTTATCTGCCACTTCTGAAGGAAAAAAAAACCTGGCACTGGGATCGTAATGGTTCTGCTTTTCTTGTCTCCATTTCAACTTCTCTTTCACGCTGCCTCATCGTTAGCCGTTTTAATAAGATTTCTCTCAATGATCTCCTTCTCCTCAAATGTTATCCTGTGAATAGTGGAACGATTACCATAAGCCAAAAGATAAAAGTGTAAATTGGATTCACCCAATTTAAACTCTCTTAACTATTCCTTGAGATGTTGTAAACTTCCTCTCTGACATCCTACGTCACACCGAGCATAATGAGGACTTAGAGAAAGAGGTATGAAGTTTCCACAGAGGCAAATTAAACATGGTCGGATATTAGTCATACATTTTTGAGTGATTTCACGTCTGACAAAAGTAGATCCACAATCGATCAATCAAACAGAATAGAGGTCTATTCTATTCTCTATTCTTAGACCTTAAGAGGTCTTTTAGTCCAACCACCCCTCAAGCAGAAGATTGTCAGCGTTCCAGCAACCCTCCTCCATTCCACCCAATAATTCCGAGACAGACATCTTCTCAAAGGTTCCTTTTATTTGGATAGTAACTGGCATAACTGGGGAAACCCGAATCTGAAAGTTCTGGGCTTCCTTACAATAAGTAAAAACTACGAAATCCATCCCCTGCACCCATCATCACATCACATGGCCCAATCACCATCCGTCCCCAGTTAAGACTTGCTCTCACTTATGTGCAAAAACAACCTGATCTTGAAGCAGAAAAAGAATGTTATTATGTCTAACTAGATATACTCCAGCGTGGGAGCATCTGATCTCAATAGGGCTTCCAAATTTGACACCTGTGCCATTTCAGACAAGTGACTGCCCAATCTCTTTTTAAAAATCTCCAGTGATGAAGCACCCACAACAGTGGTGGGATTCAAATATTTTTTACTACCGGTTCTGTGGGCGTGGCTTGGTTTGGTGGGCGTGGCTTGGTGGGCGTGGCAGGGAAAGGATACTGCAAAAAACCCATTCCCTCCCCACCCCACTAACCTGCTTTCCAGCTCCGTTCTCCTGTGCAGGGCAACAAAAAAAGACCCAGCTGGTCAGCTGGGAGTCAGAAGGCAGAGAATAGATGGAAGTGGAGCCAGTCAGAGGTAGCATTTGCGGGTTCTCCAAACTATTCAAAATTTCCACTACTGGTTCTCCAGAACTGGTCAGAACCTGCTGAATACCACCTCTGACCCACAACTTCTGAAGTCAAGCTGTTCCACTGGTTAATTGTCCTTGCCGTTAGGCATTTTCTTTTAATTTCAGGTTGCTTCTCTCCTTGAATAGTTTCCCTCCATTGTTTCTTGTCTTGCCTCCTGATGCTTCGTAAAATAAGTTGATCCCCTCCTCTTTGTGACAGCCCCTCAAATACTGGAATACCCCTATCATGTCCCCCCTAGTCCTTCTTTTCTCTGGACTAGCCAAATTCTTCAACTGTTCTTCATATGTTTTTGTCTGCAGGCTTTTAAACACCTTAGCTGCTCTTCTCTGCACTTTTTCCAAAGTCTCGGCATCCTCTTTGTAACGTGGTGACCAAAACTGGATTCATTTTATTCAAGTATAAAGGAAGATTTATTGGGTTTTCCAGGAAATAAACTATGCCAATTTTGAATAGGAATCCGCCCTCAAGAGATAATTTTTCATGGAATCCTGCCATTTCTGTGATAGTCTTACAGAATGGTCTGTCTATAGATTCTGCATAATTCATAATGCTAAAAGTTTTGCATGTTTTATAAGCTTGCACTAATTACTCAGAGCATTCATTCTGGACTAATATATATATTTAGCTTTCTAAAACATCCTTCAGTTTTCAAATGACTTTTTGATTTTTTTAAAAAATATTTATTTACCTATTGAAAACATTTCTATATCACTTCTCTGTAAAGAAAGACATCAAAGATTTTTCAGATTGTAATTTGTTAGATACTGTTATTTATCACTGTAAAAAACTAGACTTTTTTGAATACAAATACAGAATGAAACCCAAAATTTCTGTTCCTAAGTGAGAAATGTGTGGTGGATTTTGCTTCATTTTATGACCTTTCTTGCCATATTTGTTAAGTGATTCCCTGAAGTTGTTCAGTTAGTAACCCGGTTGTTAAGTGAATCTGGCTTCCCCCATTGGCTTTGCTTGTCAGAAGGTTGCAAAAAGGGATCACATGATCCCAGGACAGTGCAACCATTATAAATATGAGACAATTACCAAGAGTCTGAATTTTGATCATGCGATCATGGGAATGCTGCAACGGCCATAAGTGTGAAAAAATGGTCATATAAGTCCCTTTTTTTCAGCGTTGTAACTTCAAATGGTCACTAAACGAACCGTTGTTCGTCAAGGAATAGCTGTGCTTGTAGAATCAGAACATTCTCTTAAAGTAAGGTTTTTCTGTTCTCTAAATCTGAAAAAGGGTCCGTTATCCGTAGTCCTTTATTCCTAGCGATACAATAAGTCGTGAAATGCAATTTGTTCTAGTTCCTCTTTTGCCAAGTTTCCATTTTGCCTCTTAAGAGGAAAGTGAAATGCCTCAACTGAGAACGTCCTTGGCTTCAGAGCTATTTCCCATGGGAGTTGTGCTGTTTCAGAGGAGAATTAATGAAACACTCGCTACAGAATAAACTTGTACGGCAGTCCTACTTCTTATCATTAGTTGCTTCTAATTGGATTGTATGTTACTGTTCTGACCCAGCTCCCCAAACACGACAAACCCTCTGAAGTTAACTCAAGGATTCCTTTATTAGGAGCTCCAGCAGCCCCAGCAAAACGTTTCTCTCTCAAAGCAGGCTGACAAGTCCATCCATTCGAAAGATAAATAGTTGTCTGCCACACCTATTCATCTCCGCCCCCTGCCTTTTATCCCCAGAGCCAGGATGGGGCTTCGCTAGCAGCAATGGCTCTTCCATCCCAAGGACCAGCCCATAGATTTCCACTGCTCTCCTCTCCTCTGCCTTCTTCACATCCGCACGTCAGGCACTGGACCCAGCTGTTCCTCCTCTTCCTCATCAGCCACCTCCAGACCGGTTGGCTCTTCATCTGAGAGCGGATGGACAGCCCAGACTCTGCCTCTGTCTCTGTCTCTGTCTCTGTCTCTGTCTCTGTCTCTGTCTCTCTCTCTCTCTCTCTGCCAGCTCCATTCCCTCTTCCCCCTCGGACCTCTCAGGTTGCCTTGATGCTGACTCCTGAAACCCATACCTCCTGATCATCATCTGATTTGGATGCTGGAGGGGCCGGTGGCCGACAGGCCACAACAGTTACTTGGATATTTGCATCGTCTCCATTGTTCATATCTTGATTGTTGCTGGCTGGGGGAATTCTGGGAGTTGAAGCCCACACATCTTAATGTGTCACATAAGCCAGACAAGGAACAATGGATGGAAACTGAACAAGGAAAGATTCAACCTGGAAATAAGGAGAAACTTTCTGACAGTGAGAACAATCAACCCATGGAACAGAAGTTGCCCTCGGAAGTTGTGGGAGTGCCATCACTGGAGACCTTCAAGAAGAGATTGGACTGCCATTTGTCAGAAATGGGGTAGGGTCTCCCACTTGGGGGGGGTTGGACTAGATGATCTACAAGGTCCCTTCCAACTCTGATTATTTGTTTTATTTTTATCTAAACTGGTCTTCCTTATCCTGATGTGTGTATGCCAAAATACAGAATAACAGAGGTGGGAGGGACCTTGGAGGTCTTCTGGTTCAACTAACAGCTTGACCAGGAGATCTTATACCATTCTGTGGACAAATGGCTATCCAGTCCCTTTTTGAAAAAATTACCTCCAGTGATGGAGCCCCCACAATGTCTGGAGGGAAGCTATTCCATTAATTAGTTGTTCTCAGTGCCAAGAAATTTCTCCTTAATTCTAGTTTGGATCTCCTGTCTTTGATAAGCCTCCCTCTAGTGCAGGGGTCTCCAACCTTGGCAACTTTAAGACTTGTGGACTTCAACTCCCAGAGTTCCTCAGCCAGCTTTGCCGGTCAGAGGTGGGATTTGCTGGTTTTCTTGTCTTGCCTTCTGATGCTTTGGAAAATAAGTTGATCCCCTCCTCTTTGTGGCAGCCCCTCAAATCCTGGAATATTCCTCTGAATACACTGCTGTAACACTGCTATCATGCTACTCTTCATTAGACTAAACATACCCAGTTCCCTCACTCATTCATCGGATGGTTTAGTCTCCAGTCCTCTATAATCATCTTTGTTGCTCCTCTCGGTACTCTTTCTAGAGTCTCTCAACATATTTTTTGTATCATAGTGGCCAGAACTGCATGCGCTATTTCCATGTGTGGTAATCACACTTTTGTCGTACCATTTTCAGAATTCTCTGCAAGGATGTAGGCTGGGATTTGAGGAATTTCCATTCCAATTCAATTCAATCCAAGACCACCAGGTTTGGAGGAAGCCCAGGTCAAGTTGCAACTAGTCAAAGATGGCTAGATTGTCCAGTTACGTATATATACAGTGACATTTATTTACAACCATAAATTGAGGTTACCCAATGTCATAAATGCCAATATCACAGCTGTCTCTGGAAGGCTGTTGTACAGAGGGCCATGGTGCTCTCATGCCTGCCCTAAAAAAAATATTGGAAAATATAAAATCTCTTTCAGCATTTGCTCCAGTCTGCAATTCAACTCAGTGTCCACTGGGAGAAAAGGCTTTTGGGGAATATCTAGGATCAAACACAGATTCAGATTCAGAGAGTTGGAAGGGACCTTATAGATCATCTAGTCCAACCCCCCCCACCCAAGCAAGAGACCCTGCACCATTTCTGACAGATGGCAGTCCTGTCTCTTCTTGAAAGCTTCCAGGGATGAAGCTCCCACAACTTCTGAAGGCAGGTCACTGCCAGAAAATTTCTCCTTGTTACTAGGTTGAATCTCTCCTTGATCAGTTTCCATCCATTATTCCTTGTCTGGCCTTCAGTTGCTTTGGAAGATAGCTTGACCCCTTCCTCCTCTCTGTGGCAGCCCCTCAAATATTGGAAGACTGCTATCCTGTCTCCCCTGGTCCTTCTCTTCACTAGACCAGCCATGCCCAGATCCTGCAACCGTTTTTCGTATGTTTTAGTCTCCAGTCCCCTAATCATCCTGGTTGCTCTTCTCTGCACTTTTTCTAGAGTCACAACATCTTTTTTATAGCGTGGTGACCAAAACTGAATGCAGTACGCTAGGTGTGCTCTTACTAAGGTTTTATAGGGGAGCTTCTGATGCCACACAGATTGTGAAGTTTCATCAAGGTTCTCTTCTCAATATCCTAATGGGCGAAGGCAAATTCAGTTCCTTACAGCAGATCAATTATTACTGGGTAGCCCTGTTCAAACACAACCCTTCATTAGGTCACGAACTGGGTTAGTATGTCAGTGGACTTTTGAATTTTAGCTTCAATGTCCTTAGGACAGTTTGGTACTGATTAAGCCCGCATCTTTCACCAAAGGCTGAAAGATTTAGGATAGTAAGGCCTCTCTAAACACCTTATAATGGTTTATTTTCTACTTTTCACCCCTGGTCATGACTAGGGGTGACATGATAAGAGTCTTCCAATATTTTAGGGGCTGTCACAGAGAAGAGAGGGTTGATCTATTCTCCAAAGCATCAGAGGGCAGGAGAAGAAATAATGTGTGGGAGTTTATCAAAGAGAGATCCTAACCTAGAATTGAGGAGAAACTTCCTGACATGACTAGAATAACAGAGTTGGAAGGGGCCTTGGAGGTCTTCTAGTCCAACCCCCTGCTTAGGCAGGAAATCCTATCCCATTTGAGACAAATGGTTATCCAATCTCTTCTTGAAAAACTCAATGATGGAGGAACCACAACTCCAGGAGGCAAGTTGTTCCACGGATTAATTGTTCTAACTGTCAGGAAATTTCTCCTTCGTTCTAAGTTGCTTCTCTCCTTGATTAGTTTCCACTCATTGCTTCTTGTCCTGCCCTCTCGTGCTTGGAAAATAGTTTGACCCCCCTCTTCTTTGTGGCAGCCCCTTAGATGTTGGAATTCCTGCTATCATGTCTCCCCTAGTCCTTGTTTTCATTAGACTAGACATACCCAATTCCAGCAACCATTCTTTATATGTTTTAGCCTCCAGTCCCCTAATCCTCTTTGTTGCTCTTCTCTGGATTCTTTCTAGAGTCTCAACATTTTTTTTTACATCGTGGCAATCAAAACTGGATGCGGTGTTCCAAGTGTGGCCTTACCAAGGCATTATAAAGTGGTATGAATACTTCATGTTGAGAACAATTAATCAGCGAAATGACTTGCCTCCAGAAAGTTGTGAGTGCTCGATCACTGGAGGTTTCCCAGAAGAAACTGGACAGTCATTTGTATGGAATGGTATAAGTTCTCCTGCTTGAGCAGGGGGTTGGACTAGAAGACCTCCAAGGCCCCTTCCAACTCTGTTATTTTGTATTCTGTTCTATTGTATTCTGATTCTTTTTCACCCTCTCAGAGAACAAAACCAAAAGATGGAGTTGACAACTTCTCAACCTCCTTTATAGAGGTTGGGAGATTCCAGAAAATGGCTGCTGTCCAAATGACTAAGTGGTCTCGATACAGCACTGCTGACATGAAGGAATTGGCCATGATAGCAGATGACCAGAACAGTCAATCAAAATGTCAGCATTCCAGCAAACCTCCATTCCAATCAGTAACTCCGAGACAATCCTAGTCTCAAAAGTACCTTTATTAGAATAGCACCTGGCAAATCTGTGGAATCTCGAAACTAAAAGTTTCCCATACTTCCCACAATATCTCAAACTACAATCCATCCTTTTTCCCCCCATCATCACATCACATGGACCAATCACGATCCGTCCCAGTGTAAGATCCTTTTTCTCTACTGCGCCACACTTAAAAACCTTGAACTAAGAAAAGAATTTTATTTTGTCTACTTAGAACTACTCAATTAAAATCACCCCCCTCCCATTTCCTCAGGCTATGTGGCAGTGTGGAATATGGCTTCCAAAGCTGACACCAAAAGCCATAAAGATATTATTTTGACTCATTCTTTAGACCGTGTTTCGGATGATGGAAATGGGTACAATTACTTGTTTTCTCATGTCATCAAAAAAGGGCTCAGACACAGTCAGGGTCCAAAGTAGGTCATGTGTTCAAGCAGAACTGGGCCACCAGAGGGCTGGCCTGAACATGCTATGATTTCTGTATAATAAACAAGAATGCTACTTAGAACCTTTCGGACCTCAGGGACCACTAAATTCATAACTTTAAATCCTGTGGACCAGGGGTGGAATTTCAAATTTTTAACAACCGGTTCTGTGGGCGTGGCTTAGGTGGTGAGTGTGGCTTGATGGTCATGTGACTGGGTGGAAATGGCTTGGTGGTCAGAGACATTTCTGAGACATTTCTGAAGTCTAGTCCTGCCAAGAATGTAATAAGGGTTAACGGAGAGGCAGTTTCTATAAGCAACACCAGAATGTTTCCTTCCTGCCTTTCTTACAGGATTAGGCCAGTCATTTCTTCTAACAACTGGTTCTCCAAACTGCTTAGAATGCTAACAACCGGTTCTAGCGAATAGGTGCGAACTGGTAGAATCCCACCCCTGCTGTGGACCACTAATATAATTTTTTTAAAAAAGATCAGTAGTATGTAGTGTAATATAAAAAATGCAAATAACTTTTCTGCGGACCACCAAAATTTTCTCATGAACCACCAGTGGTCCACAGACCACTCATTATTGACCACTGACTTTAAACATAGAATCATAGGGATGGAAGTTCTTCTGGTTCAACCCCTTGTTCAAAGTGAAAGACCCCATACCATCCCAGCCAAATGGCTGCCCAGATTATTCTTGAAAACCTCTAGTGATGGAGCACCCACAACTTCTGGAGGTAAACTTTTCCATTAATTAATTGTTCCCATTGTCAGGAAATTTCTCCTCAATTCTAGTTTGGATCTCTCCCTGACAAGCTTCCATCTGTTATTTCTCGTCCTGTCCTTTGGTGCTTTGGAGAAGAAGTCAATCCTCTCTTCTGTGTGACGGTTCCTCGAGAACTGGGAGACTGTTATTCTGATATTTTACTGATTTCTCTTATTTTCTTTTTTCCCCCAGAATGAAGTATTTCAGGATCTCTCCTTGGCCCACCTATTAATTTATCTATTTCCCACAAAATCCCTTCTTCTGAAGACCAAGACTTCAGCCCACAACCACAAGGATCCGAGCCAGCTTGAGGAAGGACAAGAGCGACAGAGAGAGACATCTGAGAACATCAACTGACCCTGTGCGATGGAAGTGTCTCACAAGATGGTGGGAGAAAATGGTTTCCACTGCACCCACAAGCTTATTTTTTCCAATGCACCCAATTCCGCGGAGAACAGTCCTCCTTTCGATAGCCCCAGTCCCCAGGAATCCTGCCCCACTCCTTTGAGCAATGGGACATTCTACTCCAACACCAACAGTCCTTCGGATTCCTGCATGAAGCCTCTCTGTGAGGCGACGTCCCCCAACGAAAACGGGTACAACGGCGGCATTAAAT
This sequence comes from Notechis scutatus, assembly GCF_049901735.1. Taxonomy (NCBI): domain Eukaryota; kingdom Metazoa; phylum Chordata; class Lepidosauria; order Squamata; family Elapidae; genus Notechis; species Notechis scutatus. Next base: position 10,268,205 of record NC_142011.1, on the reverse strand, counting down.
ACATCTCCACGGAGCGGGAGGTCCTGGTGTGCGGGTGGGGAGGCTTCACCCCAAGTTGTTTACAGTTTTTCAACACCCCCAAAGGGGTTCTCTTCTTCCTGTGTGTGGCTTCCTTCTTGCAAGGCATGACCGTCAACGGCTTTGTTAACACCGTCATTACATCGATCGAACGGCGCTTCGACCTCCAGAGCTACCAAAGCGGGTTGATTGCCAGTTCCTACGACATCGCGGCCTGTGTGTGTTTGACGTTTGTCAGCTACTTTGGGGGCAATGGGCATAAACCGCGGTGGCTGGGCTGGGGAGTTTTGATCATGGGGATTGGCTCCCTCATTTTTGCCCTGCCTCACTTCACCACCAGCCAATACGAAGTCCATTTTTCGGAGGAGATTGGCACGTGCTCCTCCAATCAAAGCATGTGGTGCTCAGAAAGTGTCTCCACCCTCTCTAATTATCAGTTTGTCTTCATGCTTGGTCAGTTTCTACATGGGATTGGAGCAACGCCACTCTACACCCTTGGGGTGACCTACCTGGATGAAAACGTCAAGTCCAACTATTCTCCTGTGTATATTGGTAAGTCCTGCGGTCTACAGAATGATGGAATGAGTAGGATGACATCATCCAACACATTTTATTTTTTATTTATCAAATCTGTATGCTGCCCATCTGAATCAGACAGTCCTCACTGAACAAGAGAAGAAACCTCAGCAGAGGTTCTCCAGTTGATGGCCACCTCTCTTGGAAATGAATCAGTGGTGGTATTCAAACGTTTTTACTACTGTTTCTGTGGGTGTGGCTTGGTGGGCATTGTGTGGCTTGGTGGCTGTGGCGTGGCTTGGTGGCTGTAACTTGGTGGTGTGGCTTGGTGGGCGTGGCAGGGGAAGGATACTGTAAAATCCCCATTCCCTCCCCACCCCACTAACCTGCTTTCCAGCTCCGTTCTCCTGTGCAGGGCAACAAAAGAAGACCCAGCCAGTCAGCTGGGACTCGGGAGGCAGAGAATAGATGGGGATGGGGCCAACCAGAGGTGGTATTTACCAGTTCTCCGAACTACTCAAAATTTACTGGTTCTCCAGAACCTGTCAGAACTGGCTGAATACCGCCTCTGGAATGAATCCTCAGGATCATGTGTTCCAATCTTTACATTGTCCAGGAGGTTGGATGAGAGCAAAGGTCTCCAAACCTGGCAACTTGTGGACTTCAACTCCCAGAAATCCCCAGTCAGACATGATGGCTGTGGAATTCTGGGAGTTGAAGTCCACAAGTCTTAAAGTTGCCAAGGTTGGACACCCCTGGATTAGATTGCCAGTTGAATCCCTTTCATCTTAATCACTGAACAAAACTTGGAGAAGTTTATAGGTTCCTGCAGTGGGTCTATAACAATTTGTCACAGCCACCTCACCACGGCCACCTCACCACAGCCAACTCATCACAGCCACCTCACCACAGCCAATTAGCCACAGCCAACTCACTGCAGGAAAACATGCTACAACCATCTCGCCATAGGACAACTTGCTACGGGACAAGAGTTACACTAATATCAAAGAAATTATGGGATCGAATCTTTAAAGAAAGGATGCAAAAGGGGGAGCAGAATGAAATGTGAACAGCAAAAATTAAAATATTTTTTTTTTATTTTCAATAATTAAATAGAATTGCTAAAATGTCCTGCAGCAAGTTATCACACAGTGAGTTGGCTGTGGTGGGTTGGCTGTGGTGAGTTGGCTGTGGTGAGTTGGCTGTGGTGAGTTGGCTGTGGTGGGTTGGCTGTGGTGGGTTGGCTGTGGGGAGTTGGCTGTGGTGAGTTGGCTGTGGTGGGTTGGCTGTGGTGGGTTGGCTGTGGGGAGTTGGCTGTGGTGGGTTGGCTGTGGGGAGTTGGCTGTGGTGGGTTGGCTGTGGTGGGTTGGCTGTGGTGGGTTGGCTGTGGTGGGTTGGCTGTGGTGGGTTGGCTGTGGTGAGTTGGCTGTGGTGGGTTGGCTGTGGGGGGTTGGCTGTGGTGAGTTGGCTGTGGTGGGTTGGCTGTGGGGAGTTGGCTGTGGTGGGTTGGCTGTGGTGGGTTGGCTGTGGGGAGTTGGCTGTGGTGGGTTGGCTGTGGTGGGTTGGCTGTGGGGAGTTGGCTGTGGTGGGTTGGCTGTGGGGAGTTGGCTGTGGTGAGTTGGCTGTGGTGGGTTGGCTGTGGGGGGTTGGCTGTGGTGGGTTGGCTGTGGTGGGTTGGCTGTGGGAGTTGGCTGTGGTGGGTTGGCTGTGGTGGGTTGGCTGTGGTGGGTTGGCTGTGGTGGCTGTGTGGGTTGGCTGTGGTGGGTTGGCTGTGGTGGTTGGCTGTGGTGGTTGGCTGTGGTGGGTTGGCTGTGGTGAGTTGGCTGTGGTGGGTTGGCTGTGGGGAGTTGGCTGTGGTGGGTTGGCTGTGGTGGGTTGGCTGTGGTGGGTTGGCTGGGGGGTTGGCTGTGGGAGTTGGCTGTGGTGGGTTGGCTGTGGCTGGGTGGCTGGCTGTGGTGGCTGGCGGGTGGCTGGGGGGTTGGCTGTGGTGGTGGCTGTGGTGGGTTGGCTGGCTGTGGGGAGTTGGCTGTGGTGGGTTGGCTGTGGGGGTTGGCTGTGGGGAGTTGGCTGTGGTGGTTGGCTGTGGGAGTTGGCTGTGGTGGGTTGGCTGTGGTGGGTTGGCTGTGGGAGTTGGCTGTGGTGGGTGGCTGTGGTGGGTTGGCTGTGGGAGTTGGTGTGGTGAGTTGGCTGTGGTGGGTTGGCTGTGGTGGGTTGGCTGTGGGAGTTGGCTGTGGGAGTTGGCTGTGGTGGGTTGGCTGGGGGAGTTGGCTGTGGTGGGTTGGCTGTGGTGGGTTGGCTGTGGCGGGTTGGCTGTGGGGGCGGGTTGGCTGTGGTGGGTTGGCTGTGGTGGGTTGGCTGTGGTGAGTTGGCTGTGGTGGGTTGGCTGTGGTGAGTTGGCTGTGGTGGGTTGGCTGTGGTGGGTTGGCTGTGGTGGGTTGGCTGGGCGGGTTGGCTGGGGGTGGTGGTGGGTTGGCTGTGGTGGGTTGGCTGTGGTGGAGTTGGCTGTGGTGGGTTGGCTGTGGTGGGTTGGCTGTGGGTTGGCTGTGGTGGGTTGGCTGTGGTGGGTTGGCTGTGGGTGGGTGGGTGGGGAGTTGGCTGTGGTGGGTTGGCTGTGGTGAGTTGGCTGTGGTGGGTTGGCTGGGGCAGGTTGGCTGGGGCAAGTTGTCCCATTCTCCCCGCAGTGGCCTTCTTTGCCCCAATTTAAGCCTGAGCAAACACCAACACCTTTCATGTTGAACTTTGGCCAATATCATAGTTCTTTCTTTCTCTTTTCAGCTGTTTTCTACACCGCTGCCATATTGGGCCCAGCAGCTGGCTACTTGGTTGGAGGCATCTTTCTCAATATTTACACTGAAATTGGGAGACAGTAAGTTCCTGGCTCCTTTTCTCTTCCCTTCCATCAACCCTTCCAAAATTCCCAGGGAACTTTCTGCCCCTCTCTTGATATGCTTCTGTCAGGTAGAATCAAAGCCAGTATCAACAGGGATGTAGCTTCAATAAATGTCAGCATTTTCAGAGAGGTATTTCAAGTAAGATATTCCGGTGTAAATCTGGATGTCCAGGCACTATGCAAGTCCAAGCATCTTCTAGGCCCATGATGGTGAACCTATTGCACGTGTGCCACAGGTGGAACGCAGCCATTTGTGCCGGCATGTGAGCTGCAGGCAAACTTACCTCATTGCGCATGTGTGCACCTCACAGCTGATTTTTGGCTTGCTTGGGGCCTTTTTTGGCCTCTCAGAGGCTTGAGGAAAACCTTTGCAGGCCGAAAAATAGATCCATTTCATCACTTCCTGTATTTCCGGAAATACCGGAAGTGGTGAAACAGGCCCATTTTTCGGCCTGCAAAGCCTGCAGAAGCTTTCCTCAAGCCTCTGGGAGCCGAAAAAGGCCTCAAATGGCCCCAAAATCAGCTGGGAGGCTCAGTGCAGGTAAGGGGGCAGTGTGGGGGATTGCACGTGCATGCACAGGGGGCAGGGGGTGCGTGCGCATTGCCTTCTGGGTGCTGGCATGTGAGCATGCCCGCGCGCAAGCGCGCACACAGTTTTTAGCAAAGGAACCCAAAAAGGTTAGCCACCACTGTTTTAGGCAGTGTTTCTCAACATTAACATTTGAAGATGAGTGGACGTCAACTCCCAGAAATCCCCAACCAGCACAGTTGGCTAGGGAATTCTGGGAGTTGAAGTCCACTCATCTCCAAGTTGCCAAGAGAAAAACCAATCTAGGAATGGCCGTTGGTAGCAACTCAGTCACCCTCATCTTAGAGCTTCTTTGAGCTCCTAAAATTCCACGCTCAATTCTTAGTTAAAATATAATGGGGAAAACCCACAATTCTCCAGGCCTCATTCTTTTATTTTTTTAAAGCATGTCCACTTCTGGTTTGGTTCCTACGTATTACTGTTGCCATGAGAAATTCTTAGCTTTGTTTTTAAGTTTTCATCACCAGGTGGATAGTTTGTGTTAAAAGGAAAAGAGCACCATGCGAACTATAATGGTAACTATGGTAATAACTCCTGGGCAAGGTTTAATTTAGAATACAATAAAGGTATGCTATGGTGATGTGAGTCAGCAGAGTGTTACAAGAGAGCTGAACCACTCCATTTGATATTTCAGCTGATTCACCGGTTGGAGCTCTGTTGGCATTTACGCAGCATTATCCAGAATGACTTTCATTCATTACATTACATTAGTCCTCAATTTACAACTGTTAGTCTTGGAAGCCATTTTTCTCTTGGGAGCTTTGAGGCTGCCACATTCAGTCCCTGGGAATTTGGGAGGGGGGATTTCTTAGTGAGGCAGAAGATTAGACACAACAACATTCTTTCTCAGAGAGTCAAGGACATGTTGCTCTGCACCTGGAGGGAAGTGAATGGAGGGATGTCTCCAGCTGGGGCGGCAGTTTGATTGGACCACATGATGGACTGATGGAGGCAGGGGGGTGGATCTTTGATTTCTCTTTTGGGAAGGGAAAACCTGGAACTCTCAGATTCGGGTTTTCCCAGATGTGCCAATATGACAACTCTAATAAAATGGAACTCTGAGGAATTGCTTGTCTTGGGAGTTTATTGGTTTGGAGTTGGTTGGTTGGAATGCTGACAACGACTGCAATTCAGACCAGAACTTCCATTGCTAACTGAGGTAGTTGTAAATTTTATTGTCCTTTTGGCTGCATTCGTTAAACGAATCACTACAGGTGTTAAGTGAATTACAGGGCTGTTCAGTGAATCTGTTGCCCACTGACTTTGCTTGTCAGAGGCTGGCTAGGAAAATCATAAATGGCAATTATGTGACCCCAGGATACTTCAGCTATTATAAATACATGCTAATTGCCAAGCCCCCAAATTTTGATCATGGAAGCACTGCAAGGACTGGTTATGTCATTTTTTTCAGTGCAGGTGTAACTTCAAACAGTCACTAAACAAATGATTGTAATTCAAGGACCAGCTGCTGTAAGCTTCAAGTTCTCCAATTAGCCTTAGGAATTTCTCCTGTGTATCATCTTTCTGTTTCCTTACTTTTTGTACTTTGTCATTCTCACTTCCGTAAAGAGTAGCCCCTTGAGTTGTTTATCCAATGACATTTAAATAACTCATCCGTTCCTCCCATTTGATGAGTAGCTTAAGATCCAGCAAGAAGATCTTTAAATTGATCAGTTTGGTCCTAGATATCCAGCATGGTGGCCTAGTGGTGAAGACGCTTGCCTCCCACTCAGAAGGTTGAGAGTCCAATCCTAGGTGGTGTCAAATATTTCTCTCCTCGGGCACAAAGGAAAAAAAAATCTGCTGTGAACTCCATATAGTCATTGGGAAGAGCACCGGCCAGTAAATGCTCAGATCCATCCAGTCACCCAACTCTACCCCAGATTAAGGGATTGTAGAGTTGTAAAAAGGGAGCCCTAGATGTCCATCTGCAAACTTTACACAGCTAGTTTTCTTTTTTTTCCCTTATTCTTGGAACTGTGATTATCATTAACACGATTGTTATTTCTGTCTCGGTTTGTCAAATGCACCCCCAACAAACCAGAAAGTCTCAGACTGGGTGGGAAAAGCTAGTCCAAGGCTCTCTCTCTCTGTCTCTGTCTCTGTCTCTGTCTCTGTTTCTCTCTCTCTCTCTCTCTCTCTCTCTCTCTGTGTGTGTGTGTGTGTGTGTTTGCATGCTTTATTGTTGTTATTGTAATTATCCTTTAGCTCTGCCTAAAGCAAAGTACACCGACTTTGATTTACTTTTTCTGGTGGTGCCCGGTTTGTAACCTTTACAAAAGCATGTCCCTTTTGAAAAATTTCTCCCAAGCAATTAAGGAACTAATATATCTTTGAAGAAAGAAACGGCTACATTTCACGCTTGTGTGAATTAGCTTTGTCTCTAAATTATCAAAGCCAGAGAGACAGATTTGATTGGATTTCTCGAAATTTATGGCTTTTTTCCTGGTTTTATTCCCAGAATTGATCTTACGCCGGAAAATTCTCTGTGGGTTGGAGCATGGTGGATTGGATTCTTAGGCGCTGGCGCCGGTTCCCTCTTGATTTCAGTACCTATTTTGGGGTACCCTCATCGTCTCCCAGGTACGTGAACTGAATCCCAATCAAATTCTTTGAGCTTCTTTTCAGGATTTTGGAAACCTGCCAAAACAGCCGCTTCTCTTCCATTGACTTCCCATCAAGAGTACAAGGTGCTGTAATAGTTTTTCTTTCTTTCTTTTAAATTGTAGTGTTTTGAATCTTGATGCATTGTAGTATTCAATGCAGTTTTTAATGCAATACTATTTACGTAATTGAGTTAAACCTTATGGACATTCTATTATTTAGAAAGGTTAAAGTGTTGAGAAGAGGAGGAGGAAGAGAGGAGGAAGAGGAGGAAGGGGAGGAAGAGGAAGAGAAGAAGGAGAAGAAGGAGAAAAGGAGGAGGAAAAGGAGGAGGAGGAGGAGGAGGAGGAAGGAGGAGGAGGAAAGAAGAAGAAGGAGGAGGAAAAAGGAGGGGAGAAAGAAGGAAGAGAGGAAGAAGAAGGAGGAGGAGGAAGAAGAGGAAGAGGAGGAAAAAGAAGAGGAAGAAGGAGAAGGAGAAGGAGAAGAGCTCTTCCTGAGATCTTCAGTTAAAAGTTCTCAAGAGGATAAGATTGGAAAAGGTGTAACTACTATAGAGGGACAACGTTGGCATAAGATAGCTTGTGCTTGCAGGAGTATAGTACACTTACAAATGATCAGCCCACCAAATAGTACCCTGAGTAGAAACAGATGGTCTATAGCCCACTTTGCTAAGTCCTTTGTGCATGAAAATGCAACATAGACCATGACGGAGTATACAGGTTGCAAGAAATAGTTCTAATTATAAGCACGATTTGCTGAAAAATCACCAGTGGTAAATTTTATTTACTGAGCATACAAAGCTATCAATCAAATTTTGCAAAGCATAATAGCTTAACTCATAACCTGCTAAGACAAACTACACAAAATTCTTGGGGTGTTTGGCTGTTGGTAAATCGTGCCTGGCTAAAGTCCAAATTACCCATCTAGCTCTTTCAAAGAGATTACCTTTAAGTGGTTAAAGTTGAAGTTTAGCTAAGAAATCCAAACAGTAGAAATAAACAATCATTGTTAAGAATTGACAACCTTAGGCATGGCAGGAACCTCAGGATGTTGGTTGTTGATGGGAACATTCGTATGTTCACATGATCCAGATGATAAGTCACAAATCAATGATCTTATTGAAACATTTGTTGTCCTAGGATCACAGCGTTACATAGTCATGCGAGTTTCGGAAACCCATCAATCAAAAGATGGCAGCCATAAAACAGCCTCGGATCCTGATTTCGGAAAGACGGTGAAAGATCTGCCACAGTAAGAATTTCCCTTTTTAATAATGCATAAACATTTGTATTGAATATGACTTTGGGGTATGGGGAAAATTACTCCAATGCGGTCTTTGTTCCTTTAAGCAAATATATTCCTAAAGCAGATATGATATTCAGACAATACATAGAGCCAGTTGGGTATGGTATTAAGGTTTTGGCCTAGAAACTAGGAGCCTGTGAGTTCTAGTCCTGCTTTAGGCACAAAAGCTGGCTGGGTAACTTCAGCCAATCACCTGGAGACTGTGAGTTCTAGTTCCACCTTAAGCATGAAAGCTGGCTGGGTGATTTGGGTCAGTCACCTGGAGACTGTGAGTTCTAGCTCTGCCTTAGGTATGAAAGCCACCTGGGTGACTTTGGGTCAGTCACCAGGAAACTTGTGACTTCTAGTTTCGCCTTAGATCATGTGAAATATTAGTGCTGCTTGATAAAACCCTAGTAAGATCACACCTGGAATACTGCAACCAATTTTGGTCACCCTACTATAAAAGAGATGTTGAGACTTTGGAGAAAAGTTTAAAGGAGAGCAACTAAGATGATCAAAGGCCTAGAGACTAAAACGTATGAAGAACAGCTGCAGGTATTGGGTTTGGCTGGTCTACAGAAAAGAAGAATTGAGGGTGACATGATAGCAATACTCCAATATTTGAGGGGCTGCCCCAAAGAAGAGAGAGGTCAACTTATTCTCCAAAGCACCAGAAAGCAGGACAAGAAATGAAGGATGGAAACTAATCAAGGAGAGAAGCAACCTGGAATTGAGGAGAAACTTCCTAATGGTGAGGACAATTAACCAGTAGACTAGCTTGACTTTGGAGGTTGTGGGTGCTTCATCACTGGAGGTTTTTAAGAAGAGACTGGACAGTCACTTGTCTGAAACTGGTATAGGGTCTCCTGCTTGAGCAGGGGGCTGGACTAGAAGACCTCCAAGGTCCCTTCCAGCTCTATTCTATTCCATTCTATTCCTATTCCTATTCTATTATATTCTTAGGCATTCAAGCCAGTTGGGTGACTTTGGACCATTCAGTTAAGTAGGAAAGTTGGCTGCATGACACTGGGTCAGTCACTCTCTCTCTCAGTCCAATGCACCTCAAAATGCTCTTGTGAGGAAAATAAGAGGGGGAAAGAATATTGTGTATATTAACCATGAGTTATTTATAAAGGTAATAAAGGCAGGATAAAAATCTAATGAATAAATAAATACAGGAAATCCAAGCCTACAAAATACAACTAGTACAGTATGTTATTTAACATGCCCCCAGAATAAATCACAGGGTTTATGTTAATAACTTGATTTATAGGTGTTATGACTCTTGCTGGATTCTAAAATGCTTAGCCAGATCACTTAAAAAACTGGGGTGGCTGGAATACAACATGCTGTGCAACCAAGAGCTGTGGTGGCGCAGTGGTTAGAATGCAGTATTGCAGTCTAAATCTGCCAACTGCCAGCAGTTTGATCCTGATAGGCTCAAGGTTGACTCAGCCTTCCATCCTTCTGAGGTCAGTAAAATGAGGACCCAGATTGTTGGGGGCAATAGGCTGACTCTGTAAACCACTTTGAGAGGGCAGTAAAGCACTGTGAAGCTATATATAAGTCTAAGTGCTATTGCTATTGCTATACTGACATCGTTTAGTTTAAATCATGAACTTCAGTAGCTTATTGGTAAGTAAACTGAACTGATTTGATATGATTCAATCCCTCCTTAAAAAACCCCAAAATGGGTAAGGTGACAAGTTTATTTATTTATGTATTTATTCATTTATTGAACTCTGCAGTTGTATAAGCATAGCCAGTGGTTGGGTTCAGGAGTAGGATTCAAATTTTTAAACAACCAGTTCTGTGGGCATGGCTTAGGTGGTGGACATGGCTTGGTGGTCATGTTATTGGCTGGGCGTGGCCAACTCAATATCACTCACATCGAGGCATGTATCTCCTCGCCTGGCCTCTCATGACTATGGGGATGCTGCAACAGGTATAAGTGTGAAAAATGGTCATAAGTCACCTTTTTCAGTGCCATTGTAACTTTGAATGGTCACTCCACACAAGCAAAGAACCAGCAAAGGAGGGAGAAAAAGCTCCAGAGAGGTTCCAAAGACAGGAAGTCTAGTCCTGCCAAGAATGTAATAAGGGTTAACGGAGAGGCAGTTTCTGTAAGCAACACCAGAATGTTTCCTTCCTGCCTTCCTTACAGGATTAGGCCAGTAATTTCTTCTAACAACCGGTTCTCCAAACTGCTTAGAATGTTAACAACCGGTTCTAGCGAATAGGTGCGAACTGGTAGAATCCCACCCCTGGTTGGGTTCCTTCAACATGCTCAGTCATGACGTCCCTTTAGTCTAGTCTAATTTGTTGTTTTATTCCTTTGATGAGTCTGCTACCAAACCAAAGACAGCATAGAATTGTCTTTTAAAGAGGATCCAAACAAATGCATCCTTTATTTCGGAGGTTCTTATGCTGCCTTCAAAATAGACTGAAATAATTTAGTGCTGTATCTTCATCGTACACATCTTGTTAGCTGCTGCTCCCAAAGGCAGAGAATCAACAGTATTTTGGGGCAAAATAGGACACCCCGGAAATCTGAACTGAGCTAAACTCAGAAGGATAGACTTTAGAGGAGGAGCAATAATTTGGTTAATGCTAGAGTTAACCTGTTGGGAATCGTGAAGTTGACTCTATTGCAAACCCATCTTTGCAAAAAAAAAAAAATTGCATTTGCTGTGAGGTCTCTTGATTAAAAACAAGTATTCAGCAGCCACCCTTAATCTAAAAACTATTAAGAGTAATATATGGAAAGTACAAATTTTGACCATTTGCCACTTTTCAAGACCATGACACCGTTATTCTGCATAAGACAATTAAATTAAAAAATAACATTGAAAAGCCAGCAGAGTACGACCAACTCAGCAAACAAAAATGAAAGAAAAGCAGTTTAAACTATGTTGTGACTTTAACCTCTTTTCCCTCCAAATATTAAATCCAACTTTTATTGAATGAAAGGATGAAACTGAAATCTTTGCGTTAAGAAACCATCTGCAAAACCAGTCTAATTATTATTTCCCTTTTACAATACTAACTATGCAGCTGGGTTTATACATCATGTTTAATTTTAAACTTAACTACATACAGTTTTATTCCTTTCACATGATGTCCATAAACAAATATACCTCAATGTGGTAAATATAGCCTGGTCCACACAAGATGCTAAGATAGTGGCTTGTTTCCCATTGTAGGAAGTTAGCATCCACTCCTCTCCTAGAAAAATGAAATATCCTGGGAAATATTAAAAAGGCAGAATAGTTCCCCTAAAAAAAAGAGTAGAAACTCAGAAGCAGAGACTCACCTCAGAAGTAGAAGCTCACCCCCACCTTTGTTAATGGGTGGGCCATTAAGGCCTGGGCCAGAATACTTTACATAACAAAGATCTCCAGGTAAAACTATAGCAATTGCTCAAAAGCCCTTTCAGTGTATCATCATCCAGCAAGGCTCAACCAAGCCTGGAACTCAGGACAGCCTACAGAGTTGCCCCTGCATGGCCCCATGGGAGTCTGACAACCAATCAGAATACAAGCTCCAATTCAAATCCCAACAAAGGTTATAAAACCCAGGCACTCTCAGCACCTCGGCCCTTTCTTGATCTCTTCCTTCGCCTTGAAGCATGTGATCATCCTTCCCTTTCACTCTGGGGCTCCAGGCCACGTGGTCCTGTCCACCATTAAACCTTCCAAACAGCCTCCATGTTTCCAGTGTCTTTTTCCCCACTTGGAACTGAACCCAGAAGGATAATTCTTCCAACACCACAATATAGAGAAGTCACAAAATAGGTTTAGCTGACATGAATTCAACCACATTTCCTACTAATGGTTCACATTCTAGCACTGAAAATGTTAGTTTGAATAATAAAATGTTTGCAAGAAAGAAAGAAGAAAAAAAAAACAAGCTCAGAGAACACCAAAAAACCATTCAGTTAAAATTCTCCTTTTCCTGATACCCTTGACTGTTCAAACAGAAAGAGCTATTGTGTGACATACAGAATTGTCTGGTTAATTTTATTCTCTTTCTAATTTCCTGGTAGTGAACAGGAAAAAAAAAAAAACCCTTAAGTAAAGCAGAAGAAATTACCACAAATTGCATTTTAGATTAGTTTCATTTTCTTCATCACCAGATTTAACTGTCTAGAAATATAAACATTTGACCAACTGGTGTGTTCCTAGGTCATTCTCACTTCTGAGAAAGCGCTTGTGTGAGAAAACATTGATGAGCAGCTGCTACAACATATCACAAGGGAGTTGGCGCACAAATTATTGTTCTCTATTAGATTTTTTTTAGGAAGCAAATTTTCTGTAAGAGATATTTGTCTGTTCCCAGGACTGTGTTTTTCCCCTGAACACTTCAATAATAAAGACTGTTTATTTTTTATTTAATTTATATACAGCCCACCTCATCCAGAGATGACTTTTTTTTTTGGATTTAGGGATTTTTCTTAGTGCTGATGGTTTTTTGATGGAGGAGGAGGAGGAGGAGGAGGAGGAGGAGGAGGAGGAGGAGGAGGAGGAGGAGGAGGACTAGACAAGTAAATACACACATTATTAGGCTGGATGTTTGCAGCTCCCTGGGACTTTTCTGTAGTTAGGAGTAAGCATTGCAACTGGAACCATTTTCTAGAAGATGTGCAAATAATTCCTAGATGTGCTATCTGCTGGAATTTGTCATCCCCCTCTCCCCGCATTTCTTTCAGAATTCCTTCTTGCCTCCGACCAGTGCTTTCCCATCTGGCAATCATAAATATTTTGGGACTGCAAGTGTAAGGATATTCTCAGTGAATGTTTGATAATCTAGTTTTGTAATTCTGACTTTCTTTAGAAAGTCGTGAAAGTCTGTCCTTTGTTGCCTGGATTCTGTTTCATTCTTTGTCCTAATATTCTTCTAGAACAGGGCTGTCCACTCTTGGCCACTTTAAGATTTGTGGACTTCAACTCCCAGGATTCCCATGCTGGCTGGGGAATTCTGAGAGTTGAAGTCCGCAGGTTATCAAGTGGCCAAGGTTGGAGAGCCCTGCTGTAGCTATTGATGTCCAACTAGAATAGAATAACAGAATAATAACTTTATTGTCACTTTGAATGTACACTAATCTGCATATATTAAAGTGAAATTTCATTGCTTACAGCTCTCAAAGGGTCACCACCTCCAATATACACTACATAACATAACAGAATAAATAAATAAAGATAAAAACTAATCACAATGGAGAAATAACAGTCTTTTGAAAGATAACCATCATTTTTCTTTAATTATAAGAAATTGGGAGAACATGCCATGAGGGATATAGGATTATAATCCTAAGGAAAGCCTTGCTAAAAAAAAAAAAGAATCAACTAAAATAAATGGCAATCATCTTATAATGCTTGTGCACTTGGGTTGGAATGTAGGATCTACACACTAAATAATGTGTTTCTTTTTGGGTTTTTTGGATCCTAAAGGTCACTTTGGCTGCTACTGAAGAACCCAACTTTCATCTTCCTTTGCTTAGCTGGAGCTACAGAAGCTACCTTGATTGCTGGGATGTCAACTTTTGGCCCCAAATTCCTTGAATCCCAATTCAGCTTAAGTGCCTCTGAAGCAGCAACTTTGTTTGGTAAGAATAGAAGTCATTGAATGAAACTTTATGAAGCATTGAATGGAAGCGGATGAATACCGATGGATGCCGGTAGACAGAGGCAGAATTTTTTCCCTTTATTTTATTTATTTATTTATTTATTTATTTATTTATTTATTTATTTATTTGCCAATTGTTTACAAGATAATAAGTATAAGTGTATATATAGTTGTGAATACATGAAATGGGTACATATAAGAAAAATAAAAGAAGAATAAAAAGAAACAACAGGACAGGGACGGTAGGCACGTTGGTGCGCTTATGCATGCCCCTTACAAGACCTCTTAGGAAAGGGGTGAGGTCAATAGTAGACAGTCTAAGGTTAAAGTTTTTGGGGTTTGGGGAAGAAACCTCCCCAAGCACTAAGCCCGACCACATAGTTTTGTAGCAAAGCATGAGTATCCAGCTAATTTAATAATAAGCTTGTAAATGAAATTGAATATGCTTTAAATAACAAAGAATTAGATTTGAACATGACAGGCCTTGTTTCCTCTCTTTTGGAAGGCTACCTTGTGGTTCCGGCAGGAGGAGGGGGCACTTTCCTCGGAGGGTTCATCGTGAACAAGTTTAAGCTGCGCTGCTCAGGGATCATCAAGTTTTGTTTCATGTGCACCATGTCGAGTCTGCTGGCAATTTTCATATTTTTTATTGATTGTCCCAATATGCCTATGGCTGGAGTGACCCAGATGCAGGACGGAAGGTAAGCAGGGGAAAAACAATCTCTTTGCAAAGGAAGCTACTCCAAAAGAAAGCTGCAAAAGTATATCACATCTATCTATCTATCTATCTATCTATCTATCTATCTATCTATCTATCTATCTATCTATGTCACCTGCCCTATCTACTATAATTATATATATCTAGCTGTGTTACCTGTATCCATCTGTCCATCCATCCATCCACAGTATCTATCCAGCTAGCCATTCATTCATAGTATCCAACTATCCATCTATTTTTGCCCTATCTATATGTCAATCTATCTATGTTGTCTGTGTCTGTCTATTATTCATCTATCTATTTTTCTATCATCTGTCTTATCTGCTGTAACTATATCCAGCTAGCTGTGTTGGATATAAATATTACCTATCTGTCGATCCATCTGTTTCTCTTGATCCATCCATCCATCCATCCATTCTATTCACAATATCTATGTCCATGTATCTATGCTGCCTGCCTGCCTGCCTGCCTGCCTGCCTGCCTGCCTGCCTGCCTGCCTGCCTGCCTGCCTGCCTGCCTGTCTATCTATCTATCTATCTATCTATCATCTATCTATCTATCTATCTAGCTAGCTAGCTAGCTAGCTATCTAGCTATCTAGCTATCTAGCTATCTAGCTATCTAGCTATCTATCTTTTATCATCTACTGAATACAGTATATCAATCCATCAGCTAATCCCTATCATCCACTTTATCTACCTTTCCATTTATCCATCCATCTTCTGTTCTATGGAAGAGTGGTAGACAGAGAAGATCAACCAACTAGCAGACATTGGATTTTTAATAAATAATCCAGAAATACTACAGTGTTTGGATTTTCTTTCCAGTCTTCCAGAGAGGTTGCTACCCCTGAACCACTGTTGGAAGTATACAGACACTGCCTTATACTCAGTTCTGACCATTTTGGGGGGGAGGGGCATGGCAGATATTAAAGTTGAGGTATGAGGCATTGATACAGTAGATGCCCAAGGATGCTGTACACTCATGGCTGAGATGAATAGCAAGACCACTTAGACTTTTATACCGCTTCACAGCGCTTTACAGCCCTCTCTAAGCAGTTTACAGAGTCATCCTATTACCCCCAACAATCTGGGTCCTCATTTTACTGACTTTGGAAGGATGGAAGGCCAAGTCAACCGTGAGCTGGTCAGGATCAAACTGCTGGCAGTGGGCAGAGTTAGTCTGCAATTCCGCCTTCTAACCAATGCGTCATCATGGCCACCAAATTAGCATCTAACGACTATTGAGATATATCAGTAACCCTTAGCTGGGTAAATCTCCTTCTTGCCTTGCATGTTGTTTTCAATTGCCCCAACTGATAATGCTAGGAAGAAAATATATTGATCGATGATATGTTTTGTTTAGCATCTTACTGCAAGGTCACCTCAACCTGTCTGACCCCTGCAACATGGAGTGCCATTGCCTGCGTGAGACCTACAATCCCGTGTGTGGGAACGATGGCATCACCTATTACTCGCCCTGCCATGCTGGTTGCAGGAAAGCATCAATAAACCACGAAAGTGGGGAAAAGGTGTGTGGGGGATGCCAGTCTTCACTTGTTCTCCAAGTCCTTCTCATGTCCAAACCCTGTTGATGTGTAACCAAAGGATTGAGGTTGACTCTGTGTGTCTATGGAGAGAGTAGAGTGGAGTGGAGTGGAGTGGAGTGGAATGGAAATTGGAATTGGAATTGGAATTGGAATTGAAATAAGCATTAATTAGAATTAGAATAGAAGTTGCAAGAGGACCTTGGAGGTCTTCTAGTCCAATCTCCTGCTTAGGCCACTTCAGACAAATGGTTAACCAACATCTTCTTAAAAACTTCCAGTGTTAGAGAATTTATAACTTCTGGAGGCAAGAAATTGTTCCACTGATTAATTGTTCTCACTGTCAGGAAATTTCTCCTTATTTCTAGGTTGCTTGTCTCCTTGATTAGTTTCCATCTGTTGCTTCTTGTCCTACCCTCAGGTGCTTTGGAGAATAGCTTGACTCCCTCTTCTTTGGGGCAGCCCCTTGAGTACTGGAACATTGCTGTCATGTCATAAGTAACCTGGAATTAAGGGAAAAAAACTTCCTAACAGTGAGGAGAATTAACTAGTGGAAGAGCTTGCTTTCAGAAGTTGTGGGTGCTTCATCACTGGAGGTTTTCAAGAAGAGACTGGGGCAGCCACTTGCCTGAAATGGTATAGGATCTCCTGCTTGAGCAGGGGGTTGGACTAGAAGACCTCCATGGTCCCTTCCAACTCTATTCTGATTGATTGATCTATCATCTCTAGTCTTTCTCTTCGTTAGACTAAGACATAACAGTTCCCTTAGTCATGTACATGTACAGACCAGATGCCGTACATGCATAACCAGATACTGTGGGCTGAATTTAGGAATGTTTGCATGCAAATTATGAGCTGTACCACTCAGTTGTAGTTTGTTTCCCCTGAACAGCACTAGCCAGAGAAAAGAAATAGACCCCACTGTGTTACAGTGTGAAGTGGCTGTTCTAAAGTACTATCCTTGCTTCCCAAGGTTTATCATGAATGCAGCTGCATTATTGGACCCAACACTCCGGTCTCCGGCTTGGCTACAGCAGGGAAGTGCACATCTTCATGTGAAAAAAGGACTCTCCTTTTGATTTTCATGTTTGTTATCATTCTCTTCACATTCCTAAGTAGCATTCCTGCGTTGACAGCTACACTGCGGTAAGCTACAAGGAAATAAGACTTATTTTCTCAAAGCTCAGCCAGAAAGAATGTTTTTTAAGCCATCTAAATCTGGGGTCTCCAAACTTGGCCATAAAACCTGGGGATTTCAATTCCCAGAATTCCTCACTCAGCAAACTTGGCCACTTTAAGACTTGTAGACTTCAACTTCCAGAGTTCCCCAGCCTGCATGGCTCGGTGAGGCATTCTGGGAGTTGAAGTCCTCAAGTCTTAAAGTGGCCAAGTTTGGAGTCACCCAGTAAACTCCAGCACCCCTTTCTTTCTTTTTTTAAATTAAGTCTGCAGGCAAATTAGTTATTACTCCAGATCAACATTGGCTATAGGAACAAAACTGGGTTCACACTACACTTTAAATCAGGGGTCTTCAAACTTGACAGCTTTAAGACTTGTGGACTTCAACTCCCAGAATTCCCCCCCCCCCAGTCATGTTAGCTCAGGAATTCTGGGAGTTGAAGCCCACAAGTTTTAAACTTGCCAAATTTGAAGGCCCTTGCTTTAAATCCTAACTTGATGTGAGCAAACCAGAAATGGCTATAGTTATATGTGGTAACCACAGATATAGTTAGTGGGATAGTCCGGTTGTTCACACAGCCTGCTTAAAATGATTGTGTGATGACCCAGGGTGGGATACAAAATAAACACAGTCACAAAAACAGGTGGAGCCCTTTTTACTCCTTCACTTTGCTTCAAAGCTTCAAATATCCTTGACCGGAGACAAAAAAAAACTCCCCCACAAGCAGTTACGAAAAGGAGGAAATGCCAGTTAAATTAAAAATGCCTATAAATTATAAAGAGTAAAAACAACACAAACTACATTGAAGCAATTAAGAGAACCAGGCAAGATAAGGGCTTGAAGACATCCACAGATATCAGAACACACACTGGGAAGGACGGCAAACTCAGAGAAGAACAGACTAGAGATATTTCCATGCTTTGTTTCCAGCACTGGCCCATACGCATGTCCGCCCTTTTAACCAGTTCTCACAGCTGCAGCCCATGAAGAGGATCAAGGCACTTTCCTCCCCCGTAGACCATGCCATTCATGTCCCTCCCTTATCCTCTCCTCTCTGTGTGCCCTAGGATGGAGAGGGGATGGGCCTGGGTTTTCCTCTGACTGCCCAGCCCTTCCCCAGCCTCCTCCACAACCTCTGGAGCCACACTTCCACTCCCTGTCGGCTGTTCCTCCTCTCCCTCGGAATCAGTCTCCAACAGGGGCATGACAGATTGCCTAAGTTCCTACAACATCCCAAGTCACAAATGAATCAGTCAAACTAACCAACTAACCTTATTTATTCTAATGAATCATACAGTGTGAAGCCACCCCATGCCTGCGGATACACCATTGTGTTTAAGGATATATTTAACCTATAATTTGGCTTAGAATGTGTTCCATAACAGGTTACACTGTAATAAACTACAAGTATTCCTTGGCTTATAACCATAATTGAGTCCAAAATGTCCATTGCTAAGTGAGACAGCTGTTAAGTGAGTTTGGCCCCATTGTACAACCTTTCTTGCCACAGTAACACAGTTGTTAAGTGAATCTGGCTTCCCCTCATTGACTTTCCTGGGCAGAAGGTCACCAAAGGGGAATCACACGACCCTGAGACACTGCAACCGTCGTAAATACGAACCCATTTTCAAGCATCTGAATGTAAATTGGATGACCATGGGAATGCTGCAATTGTCATAAGTCTGAAAAATAGGTTTTTTTCCCATGCTGCTATAACTTCAAACGGTCACTAAATAAACTGCTTTAAGTCAAGGACTACCTGTACATAAGAGATGGCATTTGTGTTACAACATATATATTTGTCATTCCTGCTTGTCCCTCTCCAAGAGACGCCTGGCCTTTTGTGCAGCCCGTTTTACTCATCCTTGTATGGTTAATTCATTCTCGCACTTAATGTGTGTGTGGGGGGGGGATACAGAATGGTTGTGTTTGAATCACTCTGTAGCTGATCCTGCTTGCCTTCATTTTTAAATGTTTGTTTTATGTACCCTAGGTGTGTTTCCGACAGACAGCGATCGTTTGCACTAGGAATCCAATGGATTGTTGTGAGAACACTAGGTATAGTATCCAGACAAAATCTGTAGCCTTCTCCATGTTTTGTCTTAATTAGGATAGTAGAATACAATAGGAATAAGAAATATGGAATGGAATGGAATATAGAATATGGAATAGAATATGGGATGGGATGGGATGGAATAGAACAGAATAACACAGAATAGAACAGAACAGAACAGAACAATAATATGAAATGTAATCGAATAGAATAGGAATAGAATAGAAAAATAATATGGAATAGCATAGCATAGCATAGCATAGCAATAGTAATATGGAATGGAATAGAATAGGAATAGAATAGAAAAATAATATGGAATAGCATAGCATAGCATAGCATAGCATAACATAGCATAGCATAGCATAGCATAGCAATAGTAATATGGAATAGAATAGGAATAGAATAGAATAATAATATGGAATGGAATGGAATGGAATGGAATGGAATGGAATGGAATAGAATAGAATAGAATAGAATAGAATAGAATAGAATAGAATAGAATAGAATAGAATAGAATAGAATAGATAAATGCTCTGTCTTACATATTGGCAAAAAAAAAATCAGAAAATAAAATACAGGCTGAATAGTCAAGACCTTGTTGACGATCCAAACTCTGTCAAGGGACCTTGGAATACTTATTTCTAATGATCTAAGTGCTAGAGCCCACTGTAACTACATAGCCAAAAAGGTGTTAAGAGTTGTTAACCTAATCTTACGTAGCTTTTTCTCTGGAAATATTACACTAACAACTAGAGCATACAAAACATTTGCTAGACCAATACTCGAATACAGCTCATCAGTCTGGAACCCACATTACATATCTGATATTAACACAGTTGAGAAAGTCCAGAAATATTTCACAAGAAGAGTTCTCCACTCCTCTACTTGTTGTAGAATACCTTATGTCACCAGAATCGAAATTCTAGACGTAGAAATCCTAGAACTACGCCGCCTTTGGTCCGATCTAAATATAGTATATAAAATCATACATTGCAACGTCCTACCTGTCAATGAATAATTCAGCTTCAACCATAACAACACAAGAGCAAACAATAGATACAAACTCAAGGTTAATCGCACTAAACTTGATTGCAGGAAATACGACTTCAGCAACAGAGTGGTCAATGTCTGGAATACTCTACCTGACTCTCTGGTTTCTTCCCCAAAGCCCAAAAATTTTAACCTTAGACTGTCTACTATTGACCTCACCCCTTTCCTAAGTATGATGTGCATGAGCACACCAACGTGCCTACTGTCCCTGTCCTATTGTTTCTTTTATTTTTCTTATATGTATCCATGTATTCATAACTATGTTTTTACTTATACCTATTATCTTGTAAGCAATTGACAAACCAAATAAAATAAAATAGAACAGAATAGAATAGAACAGAACAGAACAGAACAGAACAGAACAGAACAGAACAGAACAGAATAGAATAGAATAGAATAGAATAGAATAGAATAGAATAGAATAGAATAGAATAGAATAGAATAATAATATGGAATGTAATAGAATAGAATAGGAATGGAATAGAATAATAATAATAAATGAAACGGAACGGAACGGAACAGAACAGAACAGAACAGAACAATACTGTCACTTTGAATGTACACTAATCGACATACATTAAAATGAAATTTCATTGCATACAGCTCTCAAAGGGTCCCCACCTCCAATATACACTACATAAACAGGAATAAATAAATACATAAATACAAAATTATGCATATACCCATATATATATATATATATGACAGAGAAACAACACCATCTAGTTCAGATGTGACAAGAAAAACAAATCTCATGAATTTACCAGATGGATGGCATAAACCGGTGGCTCCCAACTTTTGGGCACCAGGGTCCGTTTCCATGGAGAAAGGTTTTTCTGCGGACTGGTTCCTGGCATGCCTCAGACCGGTACCGGTCCCCGAACCAGGAATTGGGAAGCCCTGCTCTAAACTGCTGAACTTTTGGCATACTGGAGTATGGGATTGGTAATCCTTGACTTACCACTGTTCATTTAGTAACCATTCAAAGTTACAACGGCACTGAAAAAAAGGGACTTATGACCATTTTCCATACTTATGGGCATTGCAGCATCCCGATGGCCAGGTGATCAAAATTTAGAGCTTGGCAACTGGTGTGTATTTATGATGGTTCCACGGTCTGGGGATCACGTGATCACCATTATAGTGACCTTCCCAACCGGCTTCTGACAAGCCAAGTCAATAGGGAAAACCAGGTTCACATAAGGCCTGCAGGGATTCACTTCAGAACTGTGGCCAAAAGTGGTATAAAATGGGGCAAAACTCACTTAACGACTGCCTTGCTTAGCAATGGAAATTTGAGGGCTCCGTTGTGGACATAACAGAGGGATTCAATAAAGATCAAGAGAGGTACTAATATCACTCTATAAAGCCTTAGTAAGACCACACCTAGAGCACTGCATCCAGTTTTGGTCACCACATTATGAAAAAGATGTTGAGATTCTAGAAAGAGTGCAGAGAAGAGCAACCGGGATGATTAGGGGACTGGAGACTAAAACATATGAAGAATGGTTACAGGAACTGGGCATGGCTAGTTTAGGGAAGAGAAGGACCAGGGGGGACAGGATAGCAGTGATCCAATATTTCCGGGGCTGCCACAGGGAGGAGGAAGGGGTCAAGCTATTTTCTAAAGCACCTCTAGGCCAGACAAGGAATAATGGATGGAAACTGAACAAGGACAGATTCAACCTGGAAATAAGGAGAAACTTTCTGACAGTGAGAACAATCAACCAGTGGAACAGCTTTGCCCTCAGAGGTTGTGGGAGCGTCATTACTTGAGACTTTCAAGAAGAGGTTGGACTGCCATTTGTCAAAAATGGTGTAGGGTCTCCCGCTTGTGCAGGCGGTTGGACTAGATCACCTACAAGTTCCCTTCCAACTCTAATTATCTGTTATAAGTTGAGGACTACCTGTATAGACACTGAGCTAGGAACGTTCCTTTTGTGAAGGATGACACTTTTGCTATTATGCTGACACTGGGAATATATATAAGGTTGATCTTGGAACTGTTTTTTTTTTTAAAGAGGTTGTGAACCATTCGGAGTGAATATTGTCTTACCGCCTGTTCTTTCTGAGTAATTTTTCCCATGTGTGAAGTTGGCCAAGTGCAGACTTTCAAAATAAATCCGATTCCAAGAAAGACAAGATGAAATATGACTGACCTCACAGAATCAAACACTCCAGCTTATTGCAGAAGTAATTTGTGGGATATGAAATGCTTGAGATATACCACACCTCTCGTTTCTGTCTTTGTATATAGGGAGCATCCCGGGCCCCATTGCTTTTGGGTCGATGATTGACAAGTCATGTCTTCTGTGGCAGAGCCAGTGTGGTGAACAAGGATCTTGTTATGTCTATCAGAACTTCTCCATGAGCCGATACACCCTGATCGCTGGTCTGATATTCAAGGTAATCCCGGATTATAGCAACAGCAATAGTAGACTTCTATAGACTTATATGTCACTCCATAGTGTTTACAACAATGGTCATTAACCTTTGTGGCTTGGCAGCCCAGCTGGGGAAAAGAGGGGTCTTCCACTCAAGTGGCCCAGTTGCAAATAAGCCACAGTCCAGTAGTTGGCTGCAGCCCAAAGGTTGGGAACCCCTGCTGGACTGTTTCCAATGTCAGCCTCTTGCCCCCAATAATCTGGCTCCTCATTTTACAGATCTCAGAAGGATGGAAGGCTGAGTCAACCTTGAGCCAGTCAGGATCGAACTGCTGGCAGTAGGCTCAGTAGCTAAGATGCTGAGCTTGTCAATCAAAAAGGTCGGCAGTTCAGCAGTTCGAATCCCTAGCACCACGTAAAGGAGTGAGCTCCCGTTACTTGTCCCAGGTTCTGCCAACTTAGTAGTTCAAACACATGTAAAAATGCAAGTAGAAAAATAGGGACCCCTTTGGTGGGAAGATAACAGCGTTCCATGCGCCTTTGGTGTTTAGTCATGCCGGCCACATGACCACAGAGACGTCTTCGGACAGCGCTGGCTCTTCGGCTTTGTAACAGAGATGAGCATTGACCCCTAGAGCTGGAAACGACTAGCATGTATTTGCGAGGGGAACATTTACCTTCACCTTACTGCATTGTAACTGCCTCCGATCCTAATTCTGCTCATCTCTCCTTAGCTTAATTAACATTAAATAAAATATCCCTTTAATTAAAATATCCCTTATATGGCAGCTGATTTAAGAAGACCTTAATACAAAATTCTTCTTCAAGTAAGTCCTTGACTTGCAACCATTTGTTTAGTGACCATTTGAAGTTAGAACAGCACTGGGGAAAAAAGCAGCTTATGAGCATGTTTCATTTATGACCATTGCAGAATCCCCCAAAGTCACTGTCAGGGTTCCAGAAAAACCCAACTCCAATTAAAAACTCAGAGACAGGCAATTTCTCAAAGTTTCCTTTTATTAGAGTAGATATACTGGCACATCTGGGAAATCCCGAATCTGAAAGTTCCAGGTTTCCCTCCAATAAGTAAAATATTACAAATCCACGCCCTGTCCCCATCATCCCATCACATGCCCCAATCACCATCCGTCCCAACTTTAGACATCCCCCTCAACCCCTCCTCAACCAGGTGCAGGAATAACATGACCTTGACTCTAAAGAAGAATGCTGTTATGTCTACTACATCCGCTCCATGCAATACCCCCCTCCCACCTTCTCAGGCTCAGGAATGTGGCAGCATGGAAGCTTCTGGTGCTAATATGGCTTCCAAAGCGGACAGTCACATTATCAAGATTCGAACACATGGCAGCTGGAATGTATTTATGACAGTTGCAGTGTCACACCAATGTCACTTTTTGCAACCCGACAAGCAAAGTCAATGGGGAAGCCAGATTCATTTAACAACCGTGTTGCTAATTTAGTGACTGGAGTGATTCACTTAAGAACTGTGGCAAGAAAGGTTGTACAATGGGGGCAAAACTCACTTAAACACCATCTTGTTTAGCAGCAGAAACTTTGGGCTCAATTGTGGTTGCAACTCAAGGACTACCTGTAGTTCAGTCAATCAGAATAGAGCTGGAAGGGACCTTGGAGGTCTTCTAGCCCAGCCTCCTGCTCAAACAGGAGACCCCATACCATTTCAGACAAGTGACTGTCCAGTCTCTTCTTAAAACCCTCCAGTGATGGAGCACCCACCATTTCTAAGGCAAGCTGTTCCACTGGTTGGTTGTGCTCACAGTTAGGAAGTTTCTCCTTAATTCCGAGTTGCTTCTCTCCTTGGTTAGTTTCCATGCATTGTTTCTTATCCTGCCCTCAAGGTGCTTTGGAAAATAAGTTGATTCCCTCCCCACTTCTTTGTGGCAGCCCCTCAAAAACTGGAATGCTGCTATCATGTAACCCTAACCCTAAACAACAAACTATACTTTGAAATCTGGGGAAGTATGGTGCTAATGTTTTAGACTCACTTGGTGCTGTCGTATGCAGATGGCAGCAGAATTGGACAGTGGGGAAGAATGGGGACCAGTTAGGGAGTCTGGAGAGGACTTGGACGAAGGTCCTGTGTCCGATGCAGAGATGGGGCCAGAACCATCAGGGAGTAGGGTTCTGACTCCAGAGCTTCCAGAGTCTGGCGGTAGTAAGGCTGAGGAATAAGGGGAGCCTGTTCCCAGTGTGCATGTGCACAGAGCTGCTAGAAGGCAAGAACAGCTGAGACAAAAGGGGCAACTCGGGAGTCAGGCTTGGAGGTGATTGCCCCTCCCATAAGGTATACAGGACAGGCAAAGGTGACGAAACCTTTGTAGGAAGCAAAGCCGTTCGTTCTGTTTTGATTAATCCTTGAAGGTCTGTGTGGACTTTGTACTTCAGTTGGTTTTTTAATAGTTCATTTGGCACTTTAGTTGTTGGCAGCAATTCAAAGGAAAGAAAGGTGGGTGCTTATCTCGAGGGACTGTTTGGGACTCATTACCAGCTGGGAATGAAAATAATTCCCAGTGTTGAAATAAAACAAGAGTTGTTTTAACTAAGCGTGCGCTTAATTACAGTCTCGGGAAGCCTTGGTCAGAACACTTGCTTCATCCAAGGAGCCAATCAATTCCAGCTCCGATTATCTTTCTTCTTTTGTATTCTGAGAAACTGGGGACACGAAGGAACAACATTCTTGCTGAAAGACTAAAAAACCCAAATTTGGATGTCTTACAGGTGATGGGCTCGTGTTTCTTCCTGCTAGCCTGCATGCTCTACAAAGCCCCTTCCCCTGGATCTCTCCAGGGCAGCTCGGCGGTCTCAGAAAATGGCACTTGTGATCTGCAGGAGAGCCAATTTTCACATCAGCCACCCAACGGCGATGTATAGCCTTTGGGCTACCTACAAACAACTTTCTCATCGTTGCCCAGAAACTCTGGCAAAAGAATGTCTTACTTGTTTCTTCCTACAGATTTGGCTTTTTCCCCCTCCTTTGGCAGGAAAAACAATTTCATGATGATCTATTATTGGTTTTTTTGTGTGTGTGCGATTTTTCACAAGCAGCAAAAGCACATGGCAAAACTTGAATCCTCGTCTCTCCACTGTGAAAAGAGGGAAGGGAGCTAAGGATCTTGAAGAGATGAGTTTCATTTTCTCCTGGATCTAGACTACAATTCCGAGATGGTCTTGGAATAATAAAAAGAAAATGGAAAGTGACAACTTTTGCAGGAAGTTTAATTTTGCTTTTTTACTTGCTCAGTGAAACACCCTCACTTTATGGAGTGTTTTGAACTTGTATTTAGACACCAAATCTGACCTCAAGATTTGTGCCATCTGTTCTCTCCACCTCTTACAGTATTAATTTATTTAAAGAAGGGCTAAACATAACTTATACCATTCCTTTACAAAGCACTAAAGAAGCCAACCATGCACTGGACCGCCTATTTAAGCTGGTGTAAAACTTTCTTTGGTATAAATATTGTCTTAACCAACCCATAGTTTGTTGATTAAAAATGTGAAATCTTCCTTAGGTAATATTTTTTGGGGTCTGTTATTGCTTGATGGTTGCAATGTTGCAGTAGCTTACGGGGGGGGGGGAAATCTGCTGTCATAGATGGAATATCTAATACAGCTTTGATGACACACACAATACCTCAAACACTTCCATTAATGCTGAAAACCGTCAATCTTAAGTCAATGAGGGATGAACAGGTTATTAATTTTGTGACCATCAGTGAAGACCTGGTCATCATACCAGCCATGGTTGGTTTCCTGTTTCTTTGTTTAATCTTGTCTATATTCATCCCCAAAATGTCTATTCACTTCCCAAAAAATCCGTACAGTGAAACAATTGTGGGAACTAGGTATGCTTAGTCCAGTGGTGGATAACCTTTTTGGGTTCCTGTGCCAAAAATTGTGCACACGCGCTCATGTGCCAGCACCCAGAAGGCAATGCGCACGCCCACCCACACCCTCTGTGAAAGCACATGCAATCCCCCCTGCCACCATCCCCTTACCTGCACTGCGCCTCCCAGCTGATTTTTGGCCCATTTGAGGCCTTTTTCGGCCTCCCAGAGGCTTGAGGAAAACTTCTGCAGCCTTTGCAGGCCGAAAAATGGGCCCATTTCGTCACTTCCGGTATTTCCAGAAATAAAGGAAGTGATGAAACGGGCCTATTTTTTTGGCCTGCAAAGGTTTTCCTCAAGCCTCTGGGAGGCCGAAAAAGGCCTAAACAGGCTGAAAATCAGTTGTGAGGCACGCACATGCACAGTGAGGTAAGTTTGCCTGCGGCTCACGTGCCAGCACAAATGGCTCTGTGTGCCACCATCACAGGCCTAGTCTTAAGAAAGAGAAGGAACTAGAGGTGATATGATAGCAGTCTTCCAGTACTTGAGTCACAGAGAAGATTGTGGGGGTGAGGGTGGAAACAACCTATTCTCCAAAGCATCTGAGGGCAGGACAAGAAATAATGGGTGGAAGATCAACAATGAGAGATCCAACCTAGAACTAAGGAGACATTTCCTGACAATGAGAATAATAAATCAGTGGAAGAACTAGCCTCCGGAAGTTGTGGGTGCTCCATCACTGGAGGTTTTCAAGAAGAGATTGTACATCCATTTGTCTGGAATGGTATAGGACAGTGTTGGCAAAGCTTTTCAGCACCGAATGCCGAAAAGGAAGTGCGCGTGGACGTGGGGGAGCACCGAAAACTGGAAGAGCCGCTCCCCAGCATGCATGTGCGCACCAGAAAGCTGAACTTTCAGTTTCTGGTGCGAACATGCGCATCGGCCACCTGGTCTTCTGGTTTCTGGCATGCATGCATGCTGGGGAGTTGCTCTTCCGGTTTCCAGCACTCCTGTGCACACGAAAACCAACATGGAAGAGCAATGGGTGACAGCTGGCTTGCCTGGAGAGATGGCTCTGTGTGCCACTTCCGGCAAGCATGCCATAGGTTCGCCATCTCAGGTATAGGATCTCCTACTCAACCAGGGATTGGACTCAAAGATGGAGGAAGAGGAGGAGTAGGAAGAGATTTCAGTGACAATAGAAAGGGAGAAAAATTATTTCTTACTGGTTACATCTAAAATCTCCTGAAATGAACCTGCCAAACTTACATTACCAAATGCACAAAATAACTTAGCAAACTTATTCTTAAATGGTTGGTTTGCACTTGTTCAAAATGCATCGTAAGGGCAAATGTTTGAATTCTTGTATTTTTTTCCCCTTTAAAAATTATTTTTAGTGGCTTAAATGGGCAGGCCCGTTTCCTCCTCCCAACCTTTTGCTGGAGATAAATGATTTGTATTTTTTAAATTGAATTCTTAATTTCCCCCAAGCTACATATTTTGCAAAAAGGGTGAGAAACTTATCTTTCATTTGTGTTGTTAAAGGGGAGATTGTGAAAATGAGGCATTGGTTTCTAGGGCTGGCAATATATCACTTGTTGTTTTTTTTTAAAGTAACGTGCTAATAATAAAAATACACCCAGCCTTTTCCCTTGGTGAGAGAATTTTTTCCATCTGCAGGGAAGGGTTTTGCTTTTATTTCCATTTGGAGGTGGAACAAAACTCCCATGCCTTTTATTTGCATATGAAAAAAAGAATATATTCATTGGCTGAGTCCAAATTCAATATTTTATTTATTTATTTTTATTTGTCAATTGTTTATAAGATAATAGGTATAAGTAAAAACATAGTTATGAATACATGGATACATATAAGAAAAATAAAGAATAAAATAAAATAAACAATAGGACAGGGACGGTAGGCATGTTGGTGCGCTTATGCACACCTCCTACAGACCTCTTAGGAAAGGGGTGAGGTCAATAGTAGACAGTCTAAGGTTAAAGTTTTTGGGGTTTGGGGAAGAAACCACAGAGTCAGGTAGAGTATTCCAGGCATTGACCACTCTGTTGCTGAAGTCGTATTTCCTGCAATCAAGTTTGGTGCGATTAACCTTGAGTTTGTATCTATTGTTTGCTCTTGTGTTGTTATGACTGAAGCTAAAGTATTCATTTGCAGGTAGGACATTGCAATGTATGATTTTATATACTATACTTAGATCGGACTGAAGGCAGCGTAATTCTAGGTTGTCTAGGTCTAGAATTTCGATTCTGGTGGCATAAGGTATTCTGCCACGAGTAGAGGAGTTGAGAACTCTTCTTGTGAAATATTTCTGGACTTTCTCAACTGTGTTAATATCAGATACGTAATGTGGGTTCCAGACTGATGAGCTGTATTCGAGTATTGATCTAGCAAAAGTTTTGTATGCTCTAGTTATTAGTGTAATATTACCAGAGAAAAAGCTACGTAAGATTAGGTTAACAACTCTTAACACCTTTTTGGCTATGTAGTTACAGTGGGCTCTAGCACTTAGATCATTAGAAATAAGTACTCCAAGGTCCCTTGACAGAGTTTGGATCATCAACAAGGTCTTGACTATTCAGCCTGTATTTTATTTTCTGATTTTGTTTTGCCAGTATGTAGGACAGTGCATTTATTTGTTGAGCTTTGAAGTTGCCATTTGTTTGACCATTCTGATACATAGTCAAGGTCTTTTTGAAGGGTAGCAGTATTGTCTGTGGTGTTGAATAGCTTTACATCATCAGCGAAGAGAACGCAGTTGCTTTTGATATTTAACGATGTCTCAGTTACTCAGAGTCACTCACGCCCTGATCACTTCCCCTCTTGATTATTGCAACGTGCTCTACATAGGGCTGCCCTTGAAGAGCATCCGGAAGCTCCAGTTGTTGCAAAATGCAGTGGCCCGCATGGTTTTGTGCAGACCCCGGTGTGCACATATATCACCTCTCCTGTGGGAGCTGCATAGGTTGCCAATTTGCTTCCGGGTGCAATTCAAGGTGCTGGATGTCACCTTTAAAGCCCTTCATGGCTTCGGACCAGGTTATCTGAGGGAACGTCTCTTGCCGGTCACATCTACCTGATCCATCAACGTAGGGAGGCAGAGAATGTTGTCGTTCCCCATCCCCGAAGGAGATACACCTGGTGGCACCCAGAAGAAGGGCCTTCTTCGTGGTGGCTCCCTCTCTCTGGAACATCATTCCCACAGAGATTTGAATGGCCCCCTCACTAATACTCTTCTGGAAGGCACTGAAGACCTGGTTCTGCCAGCGGGCCTGGGGAACCCAGAGCGGGATGGAGCCCATCAAATGGCTCATGTAATCTACTGTCGTCAGGGCGGGGGATGGGAGTTGTGAGGTGATTTTTTCATTTTATTTTTTTCCAGATTTTGTTCTATTGCACTTTATTAATCTATTTGATTCTTTTTGTTAGTTTTTATTGTTTTTTATTTTTATTTTTTGTTTTAAATATGGTTTTACATTGTGTAAGCCGCCTTGAGTCGCCCTGGGCAAATAGGCAGCAATATAAATTAAATAAATAAATAAAATAAAAAAAAACCAGAGAGCAAGAAATAGGGAGAAAATACAGATAGTCCTCAATTTACAACATTTGGTGACCATTCAAAGCTACAACGTCCCTGAAAAAGTGACTTATGACTGTTTTTCATATTTACATCCTTGCAACATCCCTATAGGCACATGATCAAACTTCAGACGCTTGGCAACTGATTCACGTTTATGACGGTTGCATTGTCCTGGGGGGTCACGTGATCCTCTTTTGCGGCCTTCTAAAAAGCAAAGCTGCTAGAGAAGCCAGATTCACTTAACAACTGGATTACTAATTTAAGAAGAGTGGTGATTCATTTAACAATGGTGGCGAGAAACATCGTAAAATGGGGCAAAACTCACTTAGCCAATGTCTCACTTAGCAACAGAAATTTTGGACTCATTTGTGGTTGTAAGTCGAGGACCGCCTGTACCATGGGACACATTCAAATTTATTTTAGTACATGCCACAATTTTTAAGTCAATTTAAATCTCCCTGTTCTGATGGGTAATAGAGTTGTATGTCGCTACCCAAGGAAAAGGCATTTTTACCTCACTTTGGGTAGTTTATTCAGATTTGGGAAACATGCTATAGATTATTTGGGGTCTCCAAATTCAGCAACTTTAAGACTTGTGGACTTCAACTCCCAGAATTCCCCAGCCAGCACATTGACGATTTCTGGGAGTTGAAGTCCCCAAGTCTTAAAGTTGCCAAATTTGGAGACTTCATATATATATATATAATGTTTTCTTAAGTTTTCGTGGGTACTTGCATGTATGGTATTCAGCTTTGTTCGGGTATTTTCCCGTGTCATTATAGTTGTGCTACAACTATACTAAACGTTGCTACAACTTCAAAAGCACAACTATAATGACGTGGGAAAATACCCGAACAAAGCTGAATACCATATATGTGTGTGTGTGTGTGTGTGTGTGTGTGTGTTTTCTTAAGTTTTCGCAGGTACTTACATGTATGGTATTCAGCTTTGTTCAGGGAAAATACCCGAACAAAGCTGAATACTATACACACACACACACACACACACACACACACACATACATACATACTTATATATGGTATTCAGCTTTGTTTGGGTATTTTCCCATGTCATTATAGTTGTGCTTTTAAAGTTGTAGCAACGTTTCGGCAGAATCTCATCTGCCATCATCAGGCTTCTGTATTGTGTTCGTCTGTGTATATATATAGAGAGAGAAGCACAGAGCTGAAGACACAAGCCCGAAGATGATGAATGAGACTTCATCGAAACGTTGCCTAGATACTTCCAATCTTACGCGGGAGAAAACCCGAATAACCAAAGATCCATATATATATACACTGTATATATCATTATATATCTGCTCTGTATGGTGAAGGCACCATGCTAGAAAGCGGGAGGCTGTGAGTTCTCGTCCTGCCTTAGCCATGAAAACCAACTGGGCGACCTTGGGCCAGTCATTCTCTCTCACCTCACCTCATCTTGCTGTTATAGGGAAAAGAGGGGGAAGAAGAAGGAGGGAATTAGTATGTTTGCCACCTTGAGTTATTTGTAAGAGTAATAAAGGCAGGATGGGAACAAACAAAAAGACAAATATAACGTATAACTTTGAATTGCAAAGTGGCTTCCCAGAATTTCTTCCACCAGTAAACAAAGCGATGAATAAAATTTTACTAGCTAACGAATGGGAAAGTCTTGCTCAATGTTGCTATTTTCAAACTTACCAGGGAACATTGATTTTATTCTTTGCTTATCTTCAAGGGTTATTCAAAGGATTGCTATTTCTGAATTCTATTTCTCTTTTGCAGGAT
Organism: Notechis scutatus; assembly: GCF_049901735.1. Classification (NCBI taxonomy): domain Eukaryota; kingdom Metazoa; phylum Chordata; class Lepidosauria; order Squamata; family Elapidae; genus Notechis; species Notechis scutatus. Next base: position 10,236,513 of record NC_142011.1, on the reverse strand, counting down.
TTTGAGAGAAAAAACATAGCCAGAGCCCCCTTTGGTCCTACTTTCATTTTTTTATATATATATATACACACACATATATACATACACACACACACACACACACACACACATATGTATGGTATTTAGTTTTGTTTGGGTATTTTCCCACGTGATTATAGTTGTACTTTTAAAATTGTCACGACATTTCGGCAGAATCTCATCTGCCATCATCAGGCTTCTGTATTGTGTTCGTCTGGGAGTCAGGCTTTCACAGCTGTTTCTGTTTTAAATTTGGTGCTAGTCTACTGCTGTGTTAAAATGGTTTTTTCTTCTAACACAGCAATAGGCTAGCACCAAATTTAAAACAGAAACAGCCGTGAAAGCCTGACTCACAGATGAACACTATACAGAAGACTGATGATGGTAGATGAGATTCTGCCAAAATGTCATGACAACTTTAAAAGCACAACTATAATCACGTGGGAAAATACCCAAACAAAGCTGAATAACATACATGTAAGTACCCGTGAAAACCGGTTATTGGAAGAAATTACTGGCCTAATCCTGTAAGGAAGGCAGGAAGGAAACATTCTGCAGTTGCTTACAGAAACTGCCTCTCCGTTAACCCTTGTTACATTCTTGGCAGGACTAGACTTCCTGTCTCAGGAATTTCTCTGGAGTTTTTTTCCCCTCCTTTGCTGGTACTTCGCTTGTGTGGAGTGACCATTCAAAGTTACAATGGCACTGAAAAAAGTGACTTACAACCATTTTTCACACTTATGACTGTTTCAACATCCCGACAGTCATGAGAGGCCAGGCGAGGAGATACCTGCCTCAATGTGAGTGATATTGAGTTCGACACACCCAGCCAATAACATGACCACCAAGCCACACCCACCAACTTAGCCACACCCACAGAACCGGTGGTTAAAAATTTGAATCCCACACCTGTATGTATGTATGTATATTTCTCACTGTACTGTAATGTAACAAAGATTTGTGTTATTGCTTGTAAGTGATAGTGCTGTCTCCTGGCCATTTTGACATGGAGCTTATGAAAAAAATAGTGGATCTATGCAAAGTTACTGTTATGGTGTGTCTGATGCTGGCCCCTCCAGTAGCCAAATCAGGGGAGGAGCAGGAGGTGTGGGAGTCCGGGTCAGTATCAAGGCAATCTGAGTGCACTGAGGGAAAAGAGGGAATGGAGCTGGCAGAGAGAGAGAGAGAGAGAGAGAGAGAGATTGAGAGGCGGAGCCTGAGCCATCCATCAGCCCTCAGATGGAAAGTCAACATCCCCCAGGTCTGGATGTGGCTGATGAGGAAGAGGAGGAACAGCTGGGTCCAGTGCCTGATGCATAGATGCACAGAAGGCAGAGGAGAGGAGAGCAGTGGAAATCTATGAACCGGTCCTTGGGACAGAAGAGCCCCAGCCCAGAAGGTAACCAGGACATTGGGAGAAAAGTTGGAGCTAATAAAGGGACTCCTACTGATTATCTGACTGTGTTGCCTTTGTGCCACGCCCCAGATCATCACAATATCTCTATACTATCTTTCAGCATTATCTTCCAGATTTGGAAGTCCCATCTGCAAGCTGCCAAAACTGAACCATGCCAAAATGTTTTCAGGGGATGTAAAAAAGAAGACAACATGCTTAATCAAGTCAGTTCCTCAAGATGGCAGGGAATGCACATAATTTGCTATACTTAGACCATTCCGTAGATGTTTTGCAAGAGCAGAAAGTGTAAATGACCTCTGAGCTATCCCCTCCCTTGTCCCCAGAAACCTTCATAAGGGTTATAAGAACCTATAGTAACGGAAAAGGTTTCCCTGTCCAGTTGCATCTGACTCTAGGAGATTCTGAAGACATTTTCCATAGTCATTTGGCCATCATCATTCTACATTGAGGCACACAGAATGCTGTTATCTTCTCAGCAGATTGGTACCTATTTATCTACTTGCAATTTCATGTTTTCAAACTGCTAGGTGGGCAGGAGCTGGAGCACGGAACAAGAGCTCATTCCATCTCGTGACACTTGGGTCTTGAACCTGGGCTGCTAGTTTTCTGGCTGACAAGCTCAGCATCTTTAACCACTGAGCCATCAGGGCCCCATAAGTACCTATATCTCTTTCTTATCATTCCTAATTAAACTTGGCTGACTTCAAAAACCCAACAGAATCAAACCTGAATAATGCTTAAATAGGAATTCATTTATTGCCAAATTGAAAAGTATAAAAACAGTGATGAGTTACTTGTGCCTTGTTGCCAATAAAACTATCCAGATGTCTCCAGGAAGCTGCTAGGAGCTGGAGTTTTAAGCTGAAGGAGATGCTTAAAATCTTTTCAGTTATGCCAAAACACAAAGGAAATTCCACATTAAAGCCACAAGAGAAACCCTTAGAGAATAACAGGGAAATGTTTTCTAAAAAGTTGTCCATGTTCACATCACCATCAGGCCTATCATTTCTGGCTGTTGAAGCAGGAAACGGAAATCGTACCCTCGCAAACTTCAGAACCATTAAAGCCAACATCTTTAACACATTCTTCGGCTCAGTATTTGTAAACAGCAATGGATCATGCCCAATATTTCCTAGCCGTACCACAGATAACAACAATGATCTAATACATATCGATTTCACAGAAGACAATGTTGAAAAAGCAATACGCAACCTAAAACCATCTCTATCTATTGGACCGGATGGAATATGTGCCTACTTCTTAAGAAAGCTATCCTCTGCCATAGCCAAACCTCTAAGCATAATCTTTGAAAAATCTTTCAGAACCAGCTCCTTGCCCAACCTATGGTCACAAGCCACAGTCATCCCCATCTTCAAAAAGGGAGACCCAAGCCTAGTTGAAAACTACAGGCCAATCTCCTTATGCTGCGTCACCTGTAAAGTCATGGAATCAATTATTAACCAATCCATCATCCTTCACTTAGAGACAAATAACCTACTCTCCAATAAACAATTTGGTTTCAGGAAAAACTATCCTGTAATCTGCAACTCTTACACTGCAAAAACATATGGACGACACAACTCGACCAGGGCAAAACAATAGACGCAATCTACATAGACTTCTGTAAAGCCTTTGATTCAGTGGTACACGACAAACTACTCCTAAAAATAAAATCCTATGGTATCTCTGGACAACTGAATAACTGGATAGAAGCATTCCTGTCAAACAGACAACAAATGGTCAAAATCGGGAACGTCCTATCAAATCCAGTACCTGTCAATAGTGGTGTTCCCCAAGGCAGTGTTCTAGGACCAACTCTCTTCATACTCTACATAAACGACCTCTGTGATCATATTAAGAGCAATTGCGTTCTCTTCGCTGATGATGTAAAGCTGTTCAATACCACAGACAATACTGCTACCCTACAAAAAGATCTTGACTATGTATCCGAATGGTCAAACAAATGGCAACTTCAAATCTCAACAAATAAATGCTCTGTCTTACATATTGGCAAAAAAAATCAGAAAATAAAATACAAGCTGAATAGTCAAGATCTTGTTGATGACCCAAGCTCTGTAAAGGACCTTGGAATACTCACCTCTAATGATCTAAGTGCTAGAGCACACTGCAACTACATAGCCAAAAGGCATTAAGAGTTGTTAACCTAATCCTACGTAGCTTTTTCTCTGGTAATATCACACTACTAACCAGAGCATACAAAACATTTGCTAGACCAATACTCGAATACAGTTCATCAGTCTGGAATCCACACTACGTATCTGATATTAGCACAATTGAGAAAGTCCAGAAATATTTCACAAGAAGAGTTCTCCACTCCTCTACTCGCTGTAGAATACCTTATGCCACCAGACTTGAAATTCTAGAACTAGAAAACCTTGAATTACGCCGTCTTCGGTCTGACTTAAGCATGGTATACAAAATCATACATTGCAATGTCCTACCTGTCAATGAATACTTCAGCTTCAACCATAACAACACAAGAGCACACAATAGATACAAACTCAAAGTAAACCGCACCAAACTTGATTGCAGGAAATACGACTTCAGCAATAGAGTGGTCAATGTCTGGAATACTCTACCCGACTCTGTAGTTTCTTCCCCAAACCCCAAAAACTTTAACCTTAGACTGTCTACTATTGACCTCACCCCTTTCCTAAGAGGTCTGTAGGGGCGTGCATAAGCGCACCAACGTGCCTACCGTCCCTGTCCTATTGTTTCTCCTATTCTTTTATTTTTCTTATATGTAACCATTTCATGTATTCACAACTATGTATACATTTATACTTATTATCTTGTAAACAATTGGCAAATCAAATAAATAAATAAATAAATAAATAAATAAATAAATAAAGCAGCGTTATTAGCTCATTCCTGTTTCAGAAAGATAATATAATATTTTACCAGTGATTTCAATTGTCCACTAGATGGCAGTCATGGTCATGTTTTCGCCATCCTCCGTACACCGGAATCCTTTCTATGGCTGTGCTGAGGTTGCAGAATTTGCTTTGTTGGTTCAAGTTAGCTCCCAAATCTCTTTCTCCTACTGCCATCCTGAAAGCATCCATCATCTGCTCCGATCAAGGGCTGGCAGGTTCAATTAATGCTCCGGAGGGAGGGCACCCATATGCTCCCCCCTGCACATCTCCAACTTCGGCTGATTGTTGATCTCTCTCCATTTCTGGGAAAAGAACTTCAGGGTATCAGTCAACCCTTTCAAAATAAAAAGTGACCTTGGGAAATAAATGTAAGGCATCCAGAAAGTATCCATGATATCAATCACTCTGAGACATTTTCTCTCCAATTGATTTATTTAGAAACAGATCTGGTGTGTCAAAGGCAATTTCCCAAAGTGAAAATTTTCCGTGCGTTACACAGAATCCACCTTCTCTCCTCCCTTCTCTCCTCCACTTCTACACTTCAAAAAATCACGAGAACCAATTAACTGCCACTGGAATTTCCTAATATGCCATACAGAATAACCTTGAACTTTTCAACTCCTCCAACTCTCTAAAAAAAAATATGTGGCAGCTGAATTTCAAAGCTGACACCATTATTCCTTGTCTGGCCTACAGGTGATTTAGAAAATAGCTTGACCTCTTCCTTCTCTCTGTGGCAGCCCCTCAAATATTGGAAGACTGCTATCATGTCTCCCCTGGTCCTTCTCTTCACTAGACTAGCCAAGCCCAGTTCCTGTAACCGTTCTTTGTATGTTTTAGCCTCCAGTCCCCTAATCATCCTGGTTGCTCTTCTCTGTACTTTTTCCTAGAATCTCAATATCTTTTTTATAGCATGGTATTCCTACAACTATTTGTTGCGCCATGTTGGCTTCTATAGCAAGCAGACCACTAGAGAAATTGGCAGTTCTGCTGAATGGTGGCAATAATTGAATAGACTTGTAGAGTGACAGCTGCAATTGTTTGTCTAATTAGATCAATTGACTGCAAACATTCTCTCTTTGTTCGCCTCCAGATACCCAGTCCATCTGGTTTTTAAATTTTCTCCAGAAACAAAGCTTTGCTCCCTTTACACCAGGGGATGTCTAGGAATTAGCTGAGAATATTTAACAATGATCCTTATACAGGTAGTCCTTGACTTACAACAGTTCATTTAGGGACCATTTCAAAATTACAACAGCACTGGAAAAAAGTGCCTTTTGACCCTTTTTCACACTTACGACCATTGCAGCGTCTTCATGGTCATTTGATCAAAACTCAGTCACTTGGTGAATGGTTCATATTTATGACAATTGCAGTGTTCTGGGGTCACGTGATCAACTTTTGCAACCTTCTGACCAGCAAAATCAATGGAGAAGCCAGATTCACTTAACTAATTAGGTTACTAATTTAACACTGCAATGATTCACTTAACAAATGTCGGGGAGGAGGGGAGGGGAGGGGGAGGAGAAGAAGAAGAAGAAGAAGGAGGAGGAGGAGGAGGAGGAGGAGGAGGAGGAGGAGGAGGAGGAGGAGGAAGAAGAAGAAGAAGAAGAAGAAGAAGAAAGAAGAAGAAGAAGAAGAAGAAGAAGAAGAAGAAGAAGAAGAAGAAGAAGAAGAAGAAGAAGAAGAAGAAGAAGAAGAAGGAGGAGGAGGAGGAGGAGGAGGAGGAGGAGGAGGAGGAGGAGGAGGAGGAGGAGGAGGAGGAGGAGGAGGAGGAGGAGGAGGAGGAAAAAAAATATATAAGCCATATATGTGGAAATGCTAAGTGCTACAATCCTGCAGAGAAAGAAAGATGCTCGTTCTAGGAAGAAAATCGGTGAAGATTATTAATCACAGGTAATGACTGTTAGGAATGTAAGTCACCTAACAGCTATTTGGGTTGGACAATATATAAATTAGACATTTTAAAACTGTATCTTTAAGAAAATGCAAAAAGCTGTGATTGGGTGTGGTTTCTCAAACGGCCATAAGATGGAGCCAGAAACCTGGGTGGTCTTAGTCTTAGTCTCAGAAGTGAGTGAGTCTCTGTTTCCTTCTGTTGGAAAGTATTGCCGTTCCTCCATTTTTCCTAATTGACTGATATTCATGGATTTGATGTAAGTCTGATACTGAACTGTTTTTGACACTGGACTTTGTTATTGGATTATCCCTGGACTGAAAACTGACTGATTTACCTGTGAATGACTTTAGACTGCTTGTTTTGAACTTTGCTTAAACCTTTATTGAAAGTAAAAAAAAACAAACCCTACATTTACTGTACAGTGTATCTGTGTGTTGTGTGTGTATTATTCAAACACTACTCTCAATACGTCTCCCTGTATGCGCTCATTCTCCTAACGGGGAATTACCTCAACACTGGTTATGGGCCCAGGCCATACCAGGCTCAGATAACTGTACTGTATACAGACAGCTGTTTACTGTTTAATTGTGGTTTACTATCCTGGTAAAGATGGCACAAGTCACTTCAACAAGTCTATCACTGATAACCTGTTTGGATGGAACAAACTATGTTTCCTGGTCTATGAAGTGCAATCTACTTCTGCGTAGAGAAGGTTTATGGAATGTACTTCAAGACCCACCAGATGTAAATGTTTGGGATCCAAATAATAAGAACGATGCCAAGAAGATTGCTGACTTTAAACAGGACAACGAACAAGGTCTTTGTATAATTGGACTAACACTGAGTGACCAGCAGCTAGTCCATATTCGTGGAGAAGAGTCTGCTGCTAAGTGTTGGGAGAATTTGAAGAGGATTTATGTTTGTGACAGTGTAGGTGCACACATACATCTTACACGTAAACTGTTTAGAGCAGGGATCCCCTGCTGGGCGCCGCGGCATCAGCTGGGCGCCGCGGCCCGGTACTGGCGTCAACTGGGTGCCGCCATCTTTTTATGACGGCGCCCGTGACGTCACCGGAAGCGCTTTTCATCAAAAAGATGGCGGCGCCAGCGCCCGGTGAGCTTTTTCGGGTAGAAATGGCTTTCTACCCGGAAAAGCTCACGAGCGCTGCGCCGCCATCTTTATGATGAGCGCCCGGTGAGCTTTCTACCGGAAAAGCTCACCGGAAGCGCTTTTTACAAAAAAGATGGCAGCGCCCAGCAACCAGCGGCCCGGTAAGGCTTGTTCCGCGGCCCGGTACCGGTCCGCGGACCGGCGGTTGGGGACCCCTGGTTTAGAGCACGTCTTCTGAAAGGTGGAGATATGTTAGCTCATTTGAACTTCATGAAAAGAACTTTTCAAGAGCTACATGAAAAGGAACTATTTTTTTCAGAGCTGCATCAAGTTTACATCATTCTTTCCTCATTGGATGAAAGTTATGATGATTATGTATCTTTACTGGAAGTCCTGCTCAGAGATAAACTGACATTGACTGACATAACTGGAAGATTGTTAGAAGAAGCAAGAAGACGACTAGATAGGGACCAACTGAGGAAGGAACAACCACAAGAAGAGGATTTATCTTCAACTGCCTATACTATTAGGAAATGTTTTTCTTGTGGGGCTAGGGGACATATAGCTAGATTCTGTAAGAAAGGAAAACAACAGAATACTAGTAAACACCAGAAGGCTAAGAAGAATGTTAGTTTAGCTATGTCTAGCAATTCAACTGTAAATCATGATTTGTGGGTTGTTGATAGTGGAGCATCACAATGCATTACTAAAGATAGAAAAAGGTTTGTAAAGATGTCCATGAGTAAGCAACATGTATCATTGGAAAATGGATGGAAGATTAACGCATCAGGTGAAGGTACTGCATATTGTTCTTGTATAAACGAACATTTAACTATGTTATATGTACCTAAACTGAAATTTAATTTGCTATCAGTAAGGGCTTTAGTTAATCTTGGTTATGTAGTAAACTTTAGAGGAGATAACTGTATAATAGAGAAAGAGGGTAAATGTTACTGCTACATTAGAAAATGATTTATATGTGATCTGTAAGGTGTAAGGTCATGATGACCAGTTGAAGATGGCTAACTCAGTTTATAATAATGTTAAGCCACATGATTAATGTATAAATTTACTGCATAGACGTCTGGGGCACATTAATTTCAAAATGCTCAAACAAACTGTCAACTTGTCAGAGGGAGTAAAATTGAAACCCTGTAGCAAGTATTTAAACTGTAATGCTTGTAGTCAGGAGAAGAGTAAGGTTACTCCAGCAAACAGACTTAATGGGTTTAAGACCAAAGAACCTTTAGAGGTTGTTTTTGCTGACATAATTGGTCCTAAGAAACCTAGTTTAGGAGGTGCCTGTTATATTTTGAGTATTATGGACCATTACTCATGATACGGTTTCTGCTATCTTATGAAAAACAAAACAGAAACATTCCCACATTTCTTTAACTGGCTAAGGTTTGCTGAGAGAAAAATGAAAAGTAAAGTAATTACTTTAGTTACTGATAATGGGACTGAGTTTGTTAACAAACGATTCCAAACTATGCTGAAATTGGCTGGTGTTGAGCATAAACATTCTGCACCTTACAGACCACAACATAACTTGTTTGTAGAACGAAGAGGGCGAACATTACAAGCCATGGCTTGCACTATGTTATCTGATTCAGGTTTACCTGAAACACTGTGGGGTGAGGCCATAATGTGTAGTAACCATGTTTTAAACAATGTAGTTAACACAACAACTGGAGAATTGCCATTCACTCGTTGGCATGGCAGAAAGCCAAATTTAAGTTACCTACACACATTTGGAGCTCCAGCATGGGTGCATATTCCCTCAAAAGTAAGACTGAAAGGGCAACATAGAGCTAAGAAATTATCTTTTGTGGGTTATGAGGCCAACCACAGATCATTTAGATTCTGGGATCAAGGCACAGTTCATGGTTATTGTAGTGCTAATGCAAAATTTCTTGAGCACGTTGGGTGGGATAAACTGGAATAGGAATCCAGCAATGATATGATTATTCACACCCAAATAGTCCCTAAAGATAAAATAAGTAAACCACAAATAGCCATTAAAGAGGAAGAACAGGAGGAAGAAGGAAAACAGGCACAGGAAGAAATAGAAGAACAGGAGCAGGTGGCACAGGTGAGTCCACCAGTTAGCCCTGTATTACCAAGACGTTCAACCCAAGTAACACGACCACCTGATAGATATCAGGCTAGTATTGTATGCCAAGTGAATACAGTTCCAAGTAACTATAGTGAACTAAAACTGTGTCCTACTAAGGATCAGGTTGCTTGGCAGAAAGCAATGGATAAGGAACTGGAATCATTAAAAAAATTGGAGGCATACGAAAATGTTAAGTTACCACCAGGTAAACATGCCATAGGATGTAAATGGATTTATAAACTGAAGACAGGTGTACATGGTACTGTTACCCATAAAGTCAGGTTAGTAGCGCAAGGGTTTAATCAGACAGCAAATGACTATGATGAGGTGTTTGCACTTAGTCTGAAGGCTACTACATTAAGGGCAGCATTAGTGTGGGCAGCTAAGAAAAAATACATTGTAAATCATTTGGATGTAGAGACGGCATATCTGCATGCATCGTTGCAACACACTATATATTTAAAGAAACCTTTAGGTTTCAAAAATGATAATACTGATAATAATGATTGCTGGAAATTGAAAAAGAGTCTTTATGGTTTGAAGCAATCAGGATATGAGTGGAACCAATGTATAGTTAAAGAATTAACTAAGATAGGTTTTGTAGCTGGCATGGCTGATCCATGTTTGTTTAAAGGAGAAAGTAATGGTGTAATTTCATTGTTGCTATTGTTTACTGATGACATAGCATTAATCACCAAAACTGAACAAGAAGCTACTGAGATAATTTCACTATTAGAGAAGAAATTTAAAATAAAACAGTTAAGAAATTAAACAATATCTTGGTTTAAAGATAGATAGAACTAGGAGAGGATGCAAAATCTCGCAAGCAGATAAAATTAACCAAGAGTTTAGCCAGGAGTTTAGCCACAGTGTTGTTCAAAGTCCTATTTTTGATAAGAACATTTATCAGTCCTTGATTGGTAGTTTATCTTATCTCAGTAATTGGTCAAGGCCAGATATTGCATACAATGTTAATCAATTAGCAAGATTTAACACTGAGCCAACTGAAAGGCACTGGCAAGCTGCTAAACGTGTGTTAAGATATTTGAAACAAACAATGGATTAGGCATTGTATTTGGAGCCTAAAGATGAACTGAATTTAACTGCATATGCTGATGTAAGTTTTGCTACAGACATAAATACACGAAAATCTACATCGGGTACTGTAGTATTATTGGGAAAAGCATTGATTGGATGGAGGTCTATTAGACAGAAACATCTAAGTTTGTCAACAATGGAGGCTGAATTCTCATGTTTGTCTTTACTATGTACAGATTTAGTTTTGTATAAGCAATTACTAACTGACATGGGAATTGATGTAACAGATTCTATTGTTGTTTATGAAGATAATCAGCAATACAGATGGCTTCAAATATTGCTGTTAAGACTAGATCAAAACACACAGATTTAAGATATTTAAATGTGAGACAATGTGTGCAAAGTAAGATGATTAAGCTAGAATACTGTATGTCAGAAAACAATATAGCAGATCATTTTACAAAGGCCCAAGGCTCTATAAAGCATAAGACTTGCTGTGAGGATTATGGACTTAGAATGTAAGGTTGTATATATTGTTTTACCCAAAAGTGGAGAATGTTAGGAATGTAAGTCACCTAACAGCTATTTGGGTTGGGCAATATATAAACCAGAATAGACATTTTAAAACTGTATCTTTAAGAAAATGCAGAAAACTGTCATTGGGTGTGGTTACTCAAACGGCCATAAGATGGAGCCAGAAACCTGGGCTGTCTTAGGAAAAGAAGTGAGTGAGTCTCAGAAGTGAGTGGGTCTCTGGTTCCTTCTGTTGGAAAGTATTGCCGTTCCTCTATTTTTCCTAATTGACTGATATTCATGGATTTGATGTAAGTCTGATATTGAACTGTTTTTGACACTGGACTTTGTTATTGGATTATCCCTGGACTGAAAACTGACTGATTTACCTGTGAATGACTTTGGACTGCTTGTTTTGAACTTTGCTTAAACCTTTATTGAAAGTAAAAAAAACCACCTACATTTACTGTACAGTGTATCTGTGTGTTGTGCGTGTATTATTCAAACACTACTCTCAATACGTCTCCCTGTATGCGCTCATTCTCCTAACGGGGAATTACCTCAACAATGACATTTGATCTTAGCCAAAAGGCTGAGCTGGCATCCAAGGAGCATTTTAGCAGTACTTTGATAAATGAAGCTAGCTCTGTTCTTCTTAAAAAAACAACAACAACAACAAAAACTAGCTGAGTTTTACCCAGCACACTGAACCTCACACTCCCTGATTATATGTTAGTCTCATTTGCATAAACATAAAGAAAATGGCAGACTCTTTACAAGCCCACGGCAATAATCAACCTTTCCCCAACTCAATTCTTTATTCCCATCAGGTTTCTGGATTAGTTAGAATCATGTCATAAGCATATGATTTCCCATGGGAGGCGTCTCCTTTTACTGTGTCAATTGCCTTAGTTAATCCAATGTTTCAGAACATAAAAGAATAACAGAGCTAGAAGGGATCTTGGAGTCTTCTAATCCTCCTGCTCAGGCAGGAAACCCTACACCATTCCAGACAAATGCTTGTTCAGTCTCATGTTTAAAATCTCCAGTATTGAAGCATCCACAACGCAAGCCATTCCACTGATTGTTTTATCTGTCAGGAAATTTCTCAGTTCCAGGTTGCTTCTCTCCTTGATTCATTTCCATCCTTTGCTTCTTGTCCTGCCTTCAAGTGCTTTGGAGAATAGGTTGGCCCCCTCTTCTTTGTGCCAGCTCCTCAAATATTGGAAGACTGCTCTCATGCCACCCCTCATCCTTATTTTCATTAAAGTAGACATACCCAATTCTTGAAACTATTCTTGTTGAAAGTCATTGTTGGAATGTATTTCTATGGAACAACTACAGTAGTATTCAGCCAGTAGATGGCAATATTTACAAGTCTGGATTTATGCTATATATATGCTCTTTTTTTCTTCTGAACAGAATTTCCTGTTTCCTGTTAGAATTCTATAGTTGAGCAGTAAAGCACATGGTGACTGTACTCTTTGTTTGCTCTGTGTGGTGCTTTATATAAACAGAATTTCTAACAATTCTTCAGCCTCCAGTCCCCATTTTGTTTTAAAAGATAAATGAGCACTCTGTGTAAGACACAACTGGAAAGACTTTTAAGTCCATGGAATCCTGGTGCTCTCTAAGTTTGGTTGTTTTGTTGCAGATGTTTCATTACCAAAATGGGTGACATCATCATATACTTAGTGATGTCCAGGGAGACCTTTAAATCTTGGGGAATGGCATAGAACAATCCATCCAAAGTTCAGTTCTTATAGACAGATGAAGGATCCCTTTACTGAGGGTCTTTTGTGCTCTCTGAGCTTGGTAGTTTTCTTACAGACATTTCATTCCCCAACTAGATAACATCATCAGTGCCAGAAGATATTGATGTTACCCAGTTTGGTAATGAAATGCCTGCAAGAAAACAACCACGCTCAGAGAGCACAAAGGACTCCATAGTCACTCCTCCTCCTCCTCCTCCTCCTCCTCCTCCTCCTCCTCCTCCTCCTCCTCCTCCTCCTCCTCCTCCTCCTCCTCCTCCCAACAGACACGTCTCCCTCTAGCACTGATGATGTTATCTAGTTGGGTAATGAAACATCTGCAAGAAAACAACCAAACCAGTGGAGGGTTGCAAAGTAGGTTGCCACCAGTTCAGTGTGCATGGCTTGGTAGGTGCGCTTTGCATGTGCGCACACATGTTGTGCATGCATGCATGCCAAAGCCATGCTTTGAGCATGCACAGAGGCTTTCCTACTCATCTCCTGCAATCCTGCACTCTCCCTGTAGCTTCGACAGCTGACGCGCGGCAATCGGCTATGCCGCGCAAAGCAGCTGAGTTTCAAAAGCCGGGAATAAAAGTCAGTATGGGAGCCGAGAAAGGCAGGCGGGCCTAACAGCAGCTCCTCAGAGAGAACCGGTTCGGTCTCCACTGATCTTTGGTGCTACCGGTATGCCAGAACTGGGCCGAACCGATAGAATAGCACCACTGAACCAAACTCAGAGATCACCCTGAGCTACAAATATTCTCTGCCATCAGTACATTTAAGTCTATTTGTGATGTGCCCTACAAAATAAAATCCCCTTGAGTTTGAAGCATGGAGAGATAACTGTAGAAAACTTTTAAAAGAAACTTAAAGGCAGATCCTGAGAGGTTCCATGAGACAAAAATATCCTCTTTTACTTACGGAGCTGGGGAAGTCCAAGCACAACGCTTGTAACTGTTTGTCAAAACTGCATTGCAATTACTCAGATTTCTCTTGTTTTGCAGCAGAAGCAATTTTTATTTTTCAACTTTGTCCTCAGGGTCCTTGAGGTTTCTTTCAATTTTTCTCTTGATATTTTCCTGAGGTTTCTTTATTCCTGGAGGTGACAGGCGGGCTTCTGCGCTTTGGTGCATCTGCTGAGAAGAGTCCTCCTTTGCATGCAGCTTTTAAGACTTCCCTTCTTTTCCTCCCCCATCTCTTCTCCTTTCTTTCCCATATCCATCTTTCCTTCCCTCCTTCCCTCTCTTCTCCTTTCCTTTCCTTTCCTTCCCTTCCCTTCCTTTCCCATCTCCTTCCTTTCTTCCCTCCTGCCCTCCCTCCCTCTCTTCCCCTTTCCTTCCATTCCTTTCCCTTCCTTCCCCATCTCCTTCCTTCCTTCCCTCCCTCACTCCCTCTCTTCTCCTTTCCTTTCCTTCCTTATGGGTGCTCCATCACTGGAGGCTTTTAAAAAGAAACTGGACATCATTTGTCTGAAATAGTATAGGGTCTCCTGCTTGAGAAGAGGGTTGGACTAGAAGACCTCCAAGGTCCCTCCCAATTCTGTTATTCTAAGATCACATGGAGGCAGAACAGTGTTTTCAAAGTCCCCCTTCCAATCATGTTTAAATTATAAATGTAGTTTTACGTGTGCTGAATAAAACACCAGGATGTGTCAAAAAGGAAAAGAAAAAGAAAAAAAGATACTTTAGCACTGACAAGTGTGTTGCCAACTGAAGATAAGTGAAATCTAATTATGCAGAAGGCTGCTGAGAATATCCAGTGACTATAATGGACTGAGTCTGAAGCCCTTGTTAAAATCAGTGCAATTGCAATTGTAGCTTTAATATCCTGTTTGGGAAGATACCCCTGTAATCCAATTGGGAGAATTTGTTCCCTCCTTCCCCCTTGCTCTGATCTGAGATGCTGCTTGAGGGCTAAACCTAATTAAGGAGAGGAACAGCTCTTGATAAGGAAGAAAAATAAATTTATCATGTAGCCACATGCTAATATGTAAAGGAGGCCCTTAGCAAAAGGCTGCTGTGATATTCATCATTTAAGCTTCTTCTTCTTATAAAAAGGAATAGTAATATTAAGGCTTCTCACTGGGTGGTCGAATGCATCAAGAAAGACACCAACGCAAGTTCTATCTTGGGTGAGCTGCCCCGATCAGAGTTAGGGGAACTCTTTTTATTAAGAACATACAAAAGAGGTGAGCTCCATCCAATCATTATGTTACATGCGTAGGAATGTTAGTGGATGTATAGTATCTTCCAATCACAATGCCATGGTCAATTTAAACTAGCAAACCAACGCCTGCATTTCAGTTAACTGCCCTTGTGACGTGTTAATGGCCTTGTTCCTAGTACCTGCTTTCAGCCTACGTGAGACCTGGCATGTACTGGAACTATTGAGGTTGCTCACGTGAGGCTTGGCACACAATGGAATTGGCCCATTACAGCATCTCCTCTGTTTTAGTTTTATATGGAGGAAATTCTTCTGGATCTTCGTCACTACCCATGCAAAAACTTGTGCGAGACGCACACATCAGGGTCTTCTGAGGGTATGACTTTGTACAGAGGTTCTTTTCCCAGAGGGCATTAACCTGTGCAATGGCGCGCTTTTCAGCTAATAAAGACAGACTATTGGAGATGGTACGAACAAATATTGGTAACACACATGGAAGAATAACGCATCCTGCAGCAATCATACCTATGAGAGCTACTATGGCTTGTAATCCTGGTAGTTTAGGGAACCAAGAACTAAAAATATTCTTAAAATCAATACCTTGCCATACTTGATTAGGATTGTAGGTTAATTGTCGCATCTCAGTTGTTAATTGTGCTACTACTTTGCCAACATTGTCAATTTGAAGACAACAGTTCGTAAGATTGAACCTGCCACATACCCCTCCTTCTTTGGCTAGTATGTAGTCTAAAGCTAAACGATTTTGGTAGACAGCTGTGCGTAATTTGTCCGTAGCAGTCGCTAGAGTGTTTAGAGCCTTGTTTATACGTTGACCTGCTAAATCTAAAACAGCTTGTAAACGAATAATTCTATTAATCATGTATATGGGGGTTCTGTACCCCCAGGACCCGTCTTGGGCCCAACTAGCAATGTTGTAGGTGCAGACTATTCTTTCTGAGGTCCAGGTGTCCCCTTCATATTCTGATTGACAGGGGAAACCTGCAAAGGCATTATCGGTGTTTCTTTTCCTGCGGGATAATGTATCATACACAGGGATGCCCAGTTCTTGCTTAATGGAGATCGGTAGGAGGAAAAAGGAAGGTCTTATCCACCCCAATACACATGACCCTTGCCAATCTGCTGGAAGGGACGGATAGGCTAGGTTACCACAAATCCAATACATGTTATTTGGAGCTGTCCAAATTTGGGAGGATGTTGTGTCATAGAGATAAGGTAGGAGGGAGGTGTTGAATTTGGCAGGTGTGGTGGTAGCATTGTCAGGTGCTGTCCAAGTCTGGTAGGAGTTATCCCATGTACCTAAGCAAAGGAGGTGTCCTACTGGAGTGGACCTATTTCGGGAAAAACAGTTTCTACCAATTAAGTTAGTGGTAATTGTCCAGATAAGTGGATCGGAAGCTATTCTAGCTGTTATGTTTCCTACAGAAGACATGTTATTAAACAGAGATGGCGAGGCTTCTAGGGCTTGCCACGGCCATTGTTCTCCTGTGGTGGTTCCCCCACAGACAAAACAATTGGTTACTGCAAGTTGTTTTGCAATTTTTTCTGCCATATCCATGAACAAGTTTTTTGCAATAATGCTGGTATCAGGGGCTTTTTCTAATTTCCTTAAATTATTATATACTGACCAGCCTAATGATGTTTCCTTGCCTTCATAAATTATTTCAGTTTTTATGATAATGTAAGTATTTGGGTCTATTCCTGTGCCCTCAATCCCTATACCATAAGTTTCCAAGGCAGGGTGTTGCCTGGAGATAGTGATTTCTACCTTATTGTCTGTGGTAGACCCTGATATTCGTTTGAAATGTGACAGATGATTGCAACCTGAGTACCCTCCCCCGGTATAATCACAGACACAAGACCAACCCGAGCACTCAATGGAACCTCCACAAGGGGTCCATTGGTTGGGGTTCCCCATGGCCCAGTTAATGGGCGTATTCTTCTTCTTCTTTTTCTTCAGCGTTTGTTTCGCGCTCTGGCGAGGTCCGCTAATGTCCTTGAGTATTGCTTCCACGCCTCTCTGTCTGCCAGGTATGTCGGGTCTGCCTTCGCGATCTCTAGGTCGGCCTTGATCGTGTCCATCCAGCGTTGCTTAGGTCTACCACGCGGTCTCGCTCCTCCGACAGTCACCTTCATCGCAGATTTGATGATGGATTCTTCCTTGGCGCGACTCACATGGCCGAACCATCGTAGCCGGGACTGCCTCATGACCGTGGGGATGGGCACGACGTTGAACCGTCTACGCACTTCTTCGTTCCTGACGCGATCGAGTAGTCAGGATTACTTTTAATGGACGTATGACACAAGTATTTATGATTGTGGGCGTACGTTGATTTCCAGTCATCCGACCCGCATGAATGTCCCCCTGGTTTAGAACAAGCAACACAAAAATCAAAGATTAAAACAATTGGGTTAGTACCGTCCTTGAGCACGGTGGAGTGGTTTAGGTAATAAAGTTTTCCTTCCCCCTCAGGATCGGATCTGCCAGAGGTTCTTGGAAGTCCCGCCCATAAGGTGACGTTGAGACGTACAGCTGTCTTGGGATCGTAGCAAATAGTTTTTGAGTCCCTTTTGCATAGATGGTACATGGTCCCATTGTTTTGGCAAGTTTTTCCCATAGGAAGGCACTTCTGCGGTTGTTGGGTATGGTAGATGAGAGTTAGTTGAGTGGAGCCTGCCTGCGTGGTTTTGGTCAGGCAGGGGGTGCAACCATCTGATGCGCTGGCAGAGTTCTGCGATCTCTTAATCCGATGTAGAAAAGGGGTGGCCTGAGCATAAATGTCAGGCTGACTTGCGAATTGTCTGTGATAATGACGAGGTGAACGGGGTCTAAGGACTGTCCAGGATTCATAAATGTTGCTTATGGAATCATAGAGGCGTCGACCGGAGCAATAATAGGTGGTGGCAGTGGGGTGAAGTATGAGGAGTGTAGTTCGAGGGGGATGTTCAAAAGTGTTGATCTGGAAGGAAGCATTGCTGGAGATGTGGGGCCATGGCTTAGGGAGCGTTGACCATCTGAGGTAGGGGGGAAAGATGTCCCCAGATGCGGTGCAGGTCAGCAGGAGGGGAGTGCCTGGCGTGAAGTACGTCACTTGAAACGGAATGGAGACCTTGGAGGCATGTGCGGCAAGAAGGAGGAAGAGGGTCGGCAAGGCAACGGGACGAATCATGTTGATATGTCTGCAGGTGGTGACTTTTCTACCTTGGGGTGGTATGGTCTGATGTGTCATCCAGGAACCCACAGGACATGATCTGGAAGCTGGATGGCTGCGTAGCCACGACCCCAGGTGAGGAGAGCAGCAGGACCCTTCCAAGTAGGGTCTGGCAGTTGGCGGTAGTATACCTGTGGTTTGGGAGAATCAGGGGGGGGAGGAAAAATGTCGCTCCGCTGCTGTCATAGCAGGGGTGCCAGAGAGGTTGAGGAAGTTGAGTGTATAAAGACAGAGATTAAGGGTGTCTTGCATCGCCGGGAGGCCAAGGGTTCTTTTCCCTTTGATCAAATGTCGTTCTAGCGCTATTTTAGTGTTAAGTTGGTTCTCTCTACCAGGGCTTGTCCTTGACTATTATAAGGAATCCCAAATTTGTGGGTAATTTGCCACTTAGCGCAAAATTCTGACATAGCTGTGCTAGTGTATGCGGGACCATTATCTGTTTTTATTTCTTTCGGGCATCCCAACGATGCAAAGGTGCGAATGCAATGGTTGATGACATGTTTGGAGGCTTCTCCTCTTTGCGGAGTCGCCATTATAAACCCTGAATAAGTATCAATTGTAACATGCAGATACTTCCAGGGGGCAAATGAAGGAAACTGAGTAATGTCCATCTGCCATATTTCACAGGCTTTCAACCCGCGGGGATTTACCCCTAAGGGAATGGAATGGGCTTGTTGACTACAGGTGGGGCACTGCTGTCTAATGGCTGAGGCTTCGGCCATAGTGAGGTTGAAATGTTTCATGAGAGCTTTGGTGTTTTGATGGAAATAAGAATGGCTCTCCCAAGGAGTCAATGTGTGTGATGTCATGATGCCTGCAGCCGCTTGATCAGCCATATTATTGCCTTCCTGGAGGATTCCTGGGAAGGGTTGGTGGCTGCGGATGTGTGCTACAAAGAAAGGGTGTTGACGCTGTGCAACAAGGTGTTGTAATGTAACAAAAAGAGAGAGGAGGTTTTTATCAATAGCAGGAGAGAGGTAAGAATCGTGGATAGTAGAGACTATTTGGGTAACATATAGGCTGTCTAAAATCAAGTTGATGGGTTCGTTAAAATTCTGGAAGACTAATATGGTTGCAGCAAGCTCAGCCCTTTGTGGTGATGTTTGCACAGGGGTGGTTTTAGTGTGCCACACCCCATTCCTTTGCCAAGCGCATGCCCCTCGTTCCCTACTGCCATCAGCAAAAATAGTCAAGGCGTTGACCAGAGGCCTTTTGCTGATGGGAGAGGAGAAAGAAATGGGTATTGTCCGAATGATTTGAAAACGTGGATCAGCGGGCAGGTGGCAGGAAACTAGTCCAGGCCAGTCAGCTAAGGCAAACTGGATTTCTTGGGAGTTCTGGAATAGAGGTTCCCATATTTGCAGTGAAAAAGGGATGAA
This sequence comes from Notechis scutatus, assembly GCF_049901735.1. Taxonomy (NCBI): domain Eukaryota; kingdom Metazoa; phylum Chordata; class Lepidosauria; order Squamata; family Elapidae; genus Notechis; species Notechis scutatus. The sequence goes on along the minus strand of NC_142011.1, from coordinate 10,216,975 downwards.
AAGTGTGGAGACACCTATTCCCATAAGTAATTTTGCACGACTCCTACCTTTTATGATCAATTGAGCCAATTGAGCTGATTTGGAAGTGATGGAGCATCGTGGCGTGTGGGAAAGATGGATCCACTCTATGATGTGGAGTTTTTGGTCCTTTTGAGTTACTGCCACGGTCATAAGCCTCGGGGTGGCCAAAATGACCATATCTAAAGGAGTATTGGCAGCAGCTCTGTCTACCCATATTTTTCGGATATTCTCTTCTATGAGAGTTATTGCTTGAAGCTGAGGTTGCTGCAAGGATATTATGTCAGCAGGCTTTTCCCCCCAGGTAAGGGCCTCAAACAATGGAGAAAGAATATCAGTGGTTAAAGACAGGAAAGGTCAGGCCCAGTTAATGGTACCCAGATATTGCTGAAGTTGAACCAAGGTGGGTTGAGAAGACAGAGACAGAGAGGGAAGTGAAGGATAGGCAGTAGCAGAAAGCATTCTATAGCCCAGATATGGGTATGGAGTTAGTACTTGCACCTTTTCAGGTGCTATGTACAAACCTCCTTCTGCAAGAACGGCTTTCAGGAAGGAGAATGAAGTGAACACCGTACCCGGTGGCCCAGGAGCTGCAACAAGGATATCGTCCATGTAGTGATACACCAGAAATTGTGGAAAAGCTGAACGATAGGGTAGCAAGACATTATTGACATAGTGTTGACACATGGTGGGACTATTAAGCATGCCTTGAGGTAGGACTTTCCACTGAAAGCGGGAGGAGGGAGAGGAGTTGTTTAAGCGAGGTAGTGTAAAAGCGAATAAGGCACGATCTTGTTCATGCAGAGGGATAGAAAAAAACAGTCTTTTAAATCAATGACCATTAAATCAAATTTCTCAGGGATGATGTTGGGATTTGGCAGACCACATTGTAATGCCCCCATTGGTTTTATAATCGCATTCACGGCTCTCAAATCACATAATAGCCTGAATTTTCCTGACTTTTTCTTTATAACAAATATGGGGGTGTTATATGGACTGACAGATGGTTCAACGTGCCCTTTGACAATTTGGTCCTGAACAAGTGAGTGCAGGGCCTCTAGTTTGTCTATAGTGAGGGGCCATTGATCTACCCACACAGGTTCTGTGGTTTTTAATTGCAGCCGTAGTGGATTTCTAGCAAAAGATTCCATTAATCAATAATGAGTCTTGCATTAAGTTGAGACATAAGATCACGGCCCCACAGGTTAGTATGCAGTGGAAGGACCAAAGGTTGGAGGTAGGCAGTGCGAGAAATATCAGAAGAACTCACCGGTAGCCAGTGTTTGCTACGGTGGGCGTGCTGAACTCCTCCCACTCCCTGAACGGCTGGGGCAGTTTCCAAAGGCCAATCGTCCGGCCACTCAGCCGTTCGGATGACACTTACATCAGCTCCAGTATCTAAGAGACCCGAGAAGACTTTGTTATAAATTGTAAATTGTAACACAGGCCTGGCTTGTTCTACTGTCTGATGGACAGTAAATGCCCATGCATCAGCTGTTTTAACAGGTACTGGAATAGCGGTTGCTACTAATTCTCCCTTGCTAAATTTTGTGGGAGTATTTCCAATTACTGCCATGGCTACTGAGGAAAAGTCGTCGGGGTCTCTCAAAAACGGAGAAGCGATGATTCCCCTTGCCATGAGGTCTCGGATGGGATAGATTATGAGGGGTGTCATGGCAGGGGGGATCGTTTTCAGGCATGTGGGGAGAAAGTAAACAGTGCCTGGGATGTCAATTTCCATATCTTCGGAGGCAATTAGGTGGAAAGATATGGAGTCAGCCTTGGGAGTGGGGCTGGCTGATCGCCCCTCCTCTAGTTTCCCTGTGGCTGAGAATTGTTGCTGCGACACTGATTTGCCCAGTGGTACCCTTTCTTGCACCTGGGGCATATCGTCTTAGGCTTGGTGTTGTCTTGTGTATTGTCTCTGGTTCTGCATTGTGCCTTAAAATGGCCAGGTTTCCCACAATTGAAGCAGTTTCCGGCCGGCCTGTTCTGAGAGTTTGCTTGCTGCAAAGCCATAGCCAGATGCTCCATATTGTAGGAGACAGTCCCCACGATTCTGCAAGCCTTTAGATAGTCCGAGAGGGAAAACCCCCCTCGGGCAGATAGAGGCTGAAGAATCCTTTTGCAATCCTCATTAGCATTTTCAACAGCCAGTTTTAACAGAAGCTCTCTACGGGCTTCTTCATTAGAGATTTGCCTATGAATGGCTTTCTGAAGCTCCTCTATGAACTCGGCATAAGGCTGATTTGAGCCTTGAATAATTTTTGAAAAAGATCCTACGATGCCAGAGGTAGGATCATCAACTTTGTCAAGGGCTTTGATTGCTATGATACTGACAAAGGTAAGGGTACGTTGTGGGAGTGTCGCCTGAGCTGCTAAGTCCATAAATTGACCCATACCACAAATTTGATCTGCTCTCGCAACCACACCATGATCGTGGGCAAATTTTTCAGCTTCGGCGCGAAAGTCTGACTCCCAAACAACGTACTGTGGTCCTGTCAGTATCATGCGAAAAAGATCCTTCCAATCTTGGGGTAACATGAAAAAGGAGGTGCTGATGGTGTTAATGAAGCCTCTGATATATGGTGCCTGGATGCCGTACATGGCCATGACTTGTTTTAAATCTATAATTAATTTCATGGATAAAGGTTCAAGTCTAGGCACCATATTTCCGGCTTCATCCCCCTCATATTCAACGGGACAGAGAGAGAGCTCCTCTAGAGTAAGAGAGCCTTTTCTGCGTCCCTGCACCATGGCTTGTGCGAATGCTCCCATGGGTGTCTGATCCCTCGCTGGATTTGAGTTAGGAGAACTCATGGGTTTAGGAACAGTGGAGGGGGGAGCTTCTAACGGGAAAGCATCCTTAGTCTTGGTTTCAGTTGTGTAAGGAGGAAGAGAATCCTCCTCAGGGGAGGGGGCCTTGGTCAGCGCTGAGCCATGGATTGTTAAGCATTCCATGACTGTCCTCCACGTGGTCAGAATTTTTGGTGGAGCCCTGGGATTGCTATGAAAATAGTCACCCAAACGTTGCCATGTGGAAACTTTCAAGGACCCTTTATCCGGATAAGCCGGGCATTGCGTGTAAATGTAAGTCAAAAGGGTAATAAGGTCCTTCTTAGTTGGAATCAGGAGCGTTTTGCCCTGATTCCCAAGAATACGAATTGAACTCTTCGTTAATTCTCCTAATTCCTGCAAATGTGCTATCTGCTCTTTGGAGAATTTTCCGCCCATACTCACCTGAAGGGAGGATGTCTTCTTTGCTGAAGATTCCTGGGGAGGGATCCGTGACACGGAGACGGCGTCCCTGGGTTGCAACTGGCTCGTCCGGCCGGGTAAGATAGGCAGTCGAAGAGAGACGCACCCGTTTCCTTTAGCGGATCACGTCGGGGTCACCAATTGCGGCTTTGCTCCGCATATGGAAGGCTTCTCACTGGGTGGTCAAATGCATCAAGAAAGACACCAACGCAAGTTCTATCTTGGGTGAGCTGCCCCGATCAGAGTTAGGGGAACTCTTTTTATTAAGAACATACAAAAGAGGTGAGCTCCATCCAATCATTATGTTACATGCGTAGGAATGTTAGTGGATGTATAGTATCTTCCAATCACAATGCCATGGTCAATTTAAACTAGCAAACCAACGCCTGCATTTCAGTTAACTGCCCTTGTGACGTGTTAATGGCCTTGTTCCTAGTACCTGCTTTCAGCCTACGTGAGACCTGGCATGTACTGGAACTATTGAGGTTGCTCACGTGAGGCTTGGCACACAATGGAATTGGCCCATTACAGCACTTATTTTCATTAAAGTAGACATACCCAATTCTTGAAACTATTCTTGTTGAAAGTCATTGTTGGAATGTATTTCTATGGAACAACTACAGTAGTATTCAGCCAGTAGATGGCAATATTTACAAGTCTAGATTTATGCTATATATATGCTCTTTTTTTCTTCTGAACAGAATTTCCTGTTTCCTGTTAGAATTCTATAGTTGAGCAGTAAAGCACATGGTGACTGTACTCTTTGTTTGCTCTGTGTGGTGCTTTATATAAACAGAATTTCTAACAATTCTTCATATGTTTTAGCCTCCAGTCCCCATTTTGTTTTAAAAGATAAATGAGCACTCTGTGTAAGACACAACTGGAAAGACTTTTAAGTCCATGGAATCCTGGTGCTCTCTAAGTTTGGTTGTTTTGTTGCAGATGTTTCATTACCAAAATGGGTGACATCATCATATACTTAGTGATGTCCAGGGAGACCTTTAAATCTTGGGGAATGGCATAGAACAATCCATCCAAAGTTCAGTTCTTATAGACAGATGAAGGATCCCTTTACTGAGGGGTCTTTTGTGCTCTCTGAGCTTGGTAGTTTTCTTACAGACATTTCATTCCCCAACTAGATAACATCATCAGTGCCAGAAGATATTGATGTTACCCAGTTTGGTAATGAAATGCCTGCAAGAAAACAACCACGCTCAGAGAGCACAAAGGACTCCATAGTCACTCTCCTCCCCTCCTCCTCCTCCTCCTCCTCCTCCCCTCCTCCTCCTCCTCCTCCTCCTCCTCCTCCTCCTCCTCCTCCTCCTCCTCCTCCTCCTCCTCCCAACAGACACGTCTCCCTCTAGCACTGATGATGTTATCTAGTTGGGTAATGAAACATCTGCAAGAAAACAACCAAACCAGTGGAGGGTTGCAAAGTAGGTTGCCACCAGTTCAGTGTGCATGGCTTGGTGGGTGCGCTTTGGATGTGTGCACACACATTGTGCACGCATGCATGCCAAAGCCATGCTTTGAGCATGCACAGAGGCTTTCCTACTCATCTCCTGCAATCCTGCACTCTCCCTGTAGCTTCGACAGCTGACGCGCGGCAATCGGCTATGCCGCGCAAAGAAGCTGAGTTTCAAAAGCCGGGAATAAAAGTCAGTATGGGAGCCGAGAAAGGCAGGCGGGCCTAACAGCAGCTCCTCAGAGAGAACCGGTTCGGTCTCCACTGATCTTTGGTGCTACCGGTATGCCAGAACTGGGCCGAACCGATAGAATAGCACCACTGAACCAAACTCAGAGATCACCAAGGACCCCACAGTTCACCCTGAGCTACAAATATTATCTGCCATCAGTACATTTAAGTCTATTTGTGATGTGCCCTACAAAATAAAATCCCCTTGAGTTTGAAGCATGGAGAGATAACTGTAGAAAACTTTTAAAAAGAAACTTAAAGGCAGATCCTGAGAGGTTCCATGAGACAAAAATATCCTCTTTTACTTACGGAGCTGGGGAAGTCCAAGCACAACGCTTGTAACTGTTTGTCAAAACTGCATTGCAATTACTCAGATTTCTCTTGTTTTGCACCAGAAGCAATTTTTATTTTTCAACTTTGTCCTCAGGGTCCTTGAGGTTTCTTTCAATTTTTCTCTTGATATTTTCCTGAGGCTTCTTTATTCCTGGAGGTGACAGGCGGGCTTCTGCGCTTTGGTGCATCTGCTGAGAAGAGTCCTCCTTTGCATGCAGCTTTTAAGACTTCCCTTCTTTTCCTCCCCCATCTCTTCTCCTTTCTTTCCCATATCCATCTTTCCTTTCCTCCTTCCCTCTCTTCTCCTTTCCTTCCCTCTCTTCTCCTTTCCTTTCCTTTCCTTTCCTTCCCTTCCCTTCCTTTCCCATCTCCTTCCTTTCTTCCCTCCTGCCCTCTCTCCCTCTCTTCCCCTTTCCTTCCATTCCTTTCCCTTCCTTCCCCATCTCCTTCCTTCCTTCCCTCCCTCACTCCCTCTCTTCTCCTTTCCTTTCCTTCCTTATGGGTGCTCCATCACTGGAGGCTTTTAAAAAGAAACTGGACATCATTTGTCTGAAATAGTATAGGGTCTCCTGCTTGAGAAGAGGGTTGGACTAGAAGACCTCCAAGGTCCCTCCCAATTCTCTTATTCTAAGATCACATGGAGGCAGAACAGTGTTTTCAAAGTCCCCCTTCCAATCATGTTTAAATTATAAATGTAGTTTTACGTGTGCTGAATAAAACACCAGGATGTGTCAAAAAGGAAAAAGAAAAGAAAAAAAGATACTTTAGCACTGACAAGTGTGTTGCCAACTGAAGATAAGTGAAATCTAATTATGCAGAAGGCTGCTGAGAATATCCAGTGACTATAATGGACTGAGTCTGAAGCCCTTGTTAAAATCAGTGCAATTGCAATTGTAGCTTTAATATCCTTTTTGGGAAGATACCCCTGTAATCCAATTGGGAGAATTTGTTCCCTCCTTCCCCCTTGCTCTGATCTGAGATGCTGCTTGAGGCTAAACCTAATTAAGGAGAGGAACAGCTCTTGATAAGGAAGAAAAATAAATTTATCATGTAGCCACATGCTAATATGTAAAGGAGGCCCTTAGCAAAAGGCTGCTGTGATATTCATCATTTAAGCTTCTTCTTCTTATAAAAAGGAATAGTAATATTAAAGGAACAATAACACTGGCTTAATGGGAAATTTCTTGAACCAACACTGTCTTTTCAAGTTGAGTTGAAGCACTAATTTGCAGAGTCAAGAAGAAATAAACTAAAATTAAAATGCTACCAGTGTAACGGTTGAAAAGTAAACTATATGGGCAAAACCGTCATGCCAAAACCCAAAACCCTATGAAGAAAAGTTTTGGTTTGGAAATTTGACTTGGAGCTTGTTTAGTCAAATCTCTGAAACCGATATTTCTAACTCACTTGATGATTTGTAAAGAATCAGTTTGGTTCTAATGGTTAAGGCACCAGGCTAGAAACTGGGGAGACTGTGAGTTCCAGTCCTGCCTTAGCAGTGGTGGGATTCAACTTTTTTTTACTACCGGTTCTGTGGGCATGGCTTGGCGGGCGTGGCAGGGAAAGGATACTGTGAAATCTCCAGTCAGAGGTGGTATTTGCTGGTTCTCCGAACTACTCAAAATTTCCACTACCGCTTCTCCAGAACTGGTCAGAACCTTCTGAATATCACCTCTATGCCTTAGGCATTGAAGCCAGCTGGGTGACCTTGAGGCAATCACCAGGAGACTGGGAGTTCTAGTCCCACCTTTGGAATGAAAGCTGTCTGGGTGACTTTGGGCCAATCACCAGAGTGTGAGTTCTAGTCCCACCCTAGGTATGAAGCCAGTTGGATGACTTTGGACCAATCACCAGGAGACTGTGAGTTCTAGTCCCACCTTTGGTATGAAATCCATTGGATGACTTTGGACCGATCACCAGGTGACTGTGAGTTCTAGTCCCACCTTAGGCATGAAAGCTGGCTGGGTGACTTTGAGCCAATTACTTCCTCTCAGCCTAACCCACCTCACAAGATTGTTGTTGTGGGGAAAATATGAACATAGTGTGGTAGATATGTTAGCTGCCTTGAATTCTTTATAAAAATAACAAAGGCAGGATGTAAATCAAATAAATAAATAAATAAAACCTCCACGGAATACTTCTCAGAAATATTTTGCTACACTGGTGTCTTACGTTGCAAAGTTGCAGGTTGGTCCCATATATGGGGTGTGCGGGGGAGAATAGATCTCAAGCCAGATTTTTTTTGCAGGGCAAATGCCAGCACAAACCCTAGAAGTGTATGTTTCTTTCTTTGTAACAGACGATTTGATTCAGTTGCCATAACTCTGTGTGATATCTAAATGTTAATTCAAAGTTTCATGCTGTGATTTGGGGGTTCATTTGATACCACGATCTGTACGTGGCATTAAAGCCGCAACAGGCAGTTGGCTCCTGTCATAGAATTAATGAGCCAAGGAGAGCTTATTGTGTGTTGAGAGTGTGTAATAATTCTGATCGTGGCACAAGCACACACACACACACACACACACACACACACACACACATCATAGTCACATGGCTGCATTTCCGGCTTTTGAAAACTCGCTCATCTTTACAGCTTAATGTTCCATGATCATATGATATCATATATTATATTTGTTTTGCCAGAAAGTGGCTTTTTCAGTGGGTTTCTGGCAAGAAATACCCATAAGAATGCATCGACTCGCTTTCTACTTGGAAACCGTTTCTGGACTTTGTGCTTGAGGTGGGGGAAAAATGAAATTTTGATTTGGGGTTTTACTGATTAGATCAGTATCTGGAGGCCAACAAAGAGAGTTTGACTGCACCTCTGTATGGTTTGCCAATTGCACAGTGGCAGATAGGACAGCACTCCAGAGGGTTAATGTCATTGCCCAGAGGATCATTGGTTGCCCTCTCCCCTCTTTGGAAGAGCTTTATAGCTCCTGCTGCCTTAGGAAAGTTCAAAACATTCTCAAAGATCTGTCTCATCCTGAGCACCCTTTTTTTTTTTTTTTGGAACTATTACCATCTGGCAGACGGTACAGGATAACAAAAACAAGGACAAATAGGCTGAAAAACAGCTTCTATCCCAAGGCAGTAGCTCTGTTGAATTCTACTGTATAGTGCAATATTAATGCAATATCAACAGGGGTGGGATTCAAATTTTTAAACAACCGGTTCTGTGGGTGTGGCTAAGTTGGTGGGTGTGGCTTGGTGGTTATGTTATTGGCTGGGTGTGACCAACTCAATATCACTCACTTTGAGGCACACATCTCCTCACCTGGCCTCTCATGACTGTGGGGATGCTGCAACAGTCGTAGGTGTGAAAAATGGTCATAAGTCACTTTTTTCAGTGCCATTGTAACTTTGAATGGTCACTCCACACAAGCAAAGTACCAATGAAGGAAGGAAAAAAAACTCCAGAGAAGTTCCTGAGACAGGAAGTCTTATCCTGCCAAGAATGTAATAAGGGTTAACAGAGAGGCAGTTTCTATAAGCAACACCAGAATGTTTCCTTCCTGCCTTCCTTACAGGATTAGGCCAGTAATTTCTTCTAACAACCGGTTCTCCGAACTGCTTAGAATGTTAACAACCAGTTCTAGCGAATAGGTGCGAACTGGTAGAATCCCACCCCTGAATATCAGGGGTTTTCAATTCGATGTACAGAATGTGAAGGATGCGTGTTTGTGTTTTATTTTTAGTCATAACGTACACTGAAGATGGCATTTAATTTTGTTATACAAGATGCAATGACAATAAAGTAAACTAAACTAAACTACACTAAGAGAAACAATTGCAGCTGTGAAAAATGGTCATAAGTCACTTTTTTATCCAGTGCTGCTGTAACTTTGAATGGTCATTAAATGGACTGTTGTAACTTGAGGAACACCTATAAAGTAAACCTGAGCTGGAGAGAAATTCTTAATAAAAATCCATCGACACCAGTGTCTTCTCCAGGGGACAACTATGTGCTAGGAATATCTGAACCACATTAGGTGGGTAGCTTAGCGAACGTTTTGCTTTTATTCGTTCTGTGGTGACATCTAATTTAAAACTCCAGGAGGCCATCCATCACTTTCACAAAATCACAATCAGCAGGAGCCAACCCTGAGGAACAATAAGACTAGCACACGGGATTTTCCGGTTTGTTGGCTTTGCGAGTGGTAGGGATTCGCGAAGCTGCGCGATCCCTGCCGCGCTAGCCGCTTTTGGGGCTCCGATCCGAAAGGGTGCGGAGCAAGGCTGCCCTGCAGGGGCAGCTGAAGGTAGGGGGGATCCGGAAAAGGGTTTGGGGGTGTTGCAGACCCCCTCCCTGGCCGGCAGAACCTCCTTTTACCAAGACGGCGTAGCGGCGGTCCGTAATGGCCGCCACACAGAAGCTGGCAGCTGGGCAAGTATGCGCAGGAGGAAGAGGAGAAAGTTTTTAAAAGTGAAAGTCTTCTTGGTCGATCCAGGACTCTGAGATATATTTAATTTAATTCCTGGAAATGATGGCTTTTTGGATGATTCTTTCCACAAGAGAAAGTAAGCGGCAATTCTGAGGTGCTGAAAGGAAAGTTTACTCTCCCTCCCGATGGAATTAACAAACGGATATTGAGAAACCTGTTTTTTTTTCAGGTAAAACTAGCTTTATGGGATAAGTCGGAAGGGAGAGGACAAAAAATATATTTATCTGGTTGGATTTTGTTGGAGGAGATGCCTTAAGGATTTGGAGACAGAAATAAAATTTTAATAAGGCTTCAAAACACAGATTTGGATTTTTTCTTTTCCTTTGTCTGATACTACCCCTGGAAGAGAAAGTGGAAATTTTGGCTTGGTGTTAGGTATAACATTGATACCAAATATGGTTTGAGTGAATAAATATATAAAACTTAGATATCATGGTTTAAGTGCTTATCACTTTAAGCACAATGCTGCAGGCAATTAGCCGATTAAGGGTGCGGTTAGAAGTTACAATATAAGGAAGCATTAGAAGCTGGAAAGCCTACTGCGACTAACTGTGTCTTACTGCGACTGCCTCTGTGTTACTGTGACTGTGCCTGTGACTGAGATGATCCTGTCTGCTACTGTTTGCTGATTTACTGCGGAATTCAACTGTTCTACTGTTTGAGCGTCTTGCTGAATATCCAGCGTTTGTTTCTCTGGAGAGAGGCACCGGAGGAGGAGAAGATATCTTTATCGGCTGATAAAGATATTGTAAGGACTCTTAACTTGGACTGTAATAGTGAGTCTTACTGGATGGAAATATAGTGAATGACATAATGGACTGAATGACAATGCTTTAAACTCTAAATGGATTAAAAACTATTTAAACTACAAACAGTGTTTGTGTTCAGTGTGTGTATACTCTGGGGCCCTTCCACTCTCGTTTGGCTGCCTGGCTTGACTACTGCTGCAATACTCTGCTAGGGGTTAATCCCCAAACACTAACACTTGGCTTGGATTGATTGAGGATTGTGGACTTTGGGATTGTCTTACTTTTCTTTTGGAATATTTTGGTTGGAGTAAGAAGAAAGAGGGAAAAAAGAAAAGAAAAGATTTATAATGGCTTTCTCCCTTGAGGAACTGAGGGATGAATATGAGCAAACAAAAGCAGCCTGTAAAGATGGTATGGAAAAAGCTTTTCTATTTTTAGAAATGGCGCTGGTTAACTATGAACAGACAATGCGACAGATGGAACAACAACAAGAAGAAGACGAAGACACCATCTTTAATGAATCCCAAAATTTATCTAAGGAAGAAGGAAGGAAGAAAGTGAGGAAAATGAAGGACTTAAGATCTAAAAAAACATTTAAGAAAGAGAAAAATATGATGCAAAATAAATACAATGATAGCAAACAAGAGAAAAAGGGAATACAACAGAGAAGGGATGCCAGCAAGACAGAGGTTAGAAGAAGGGGGGTAGGAAGATCTGGTGGGGGAAGAAAGAAAGGGGAAAGGCGGAGAAAAGCCACAAAGTTTTAAAATTGGATGGGAAAAGAGGAATCTTTTTCAGGGATAAAGGGTAAAGTATAAATTTTCTTAAAAAAGATTTTGCAAGGTACATAAGATGGTATTGTAATATTTGTATTAGAAATAGAAAATTAGAATGGCTTAAGAGTTAATAAGAAATTAAAACGTTGAAATGTTTAATAATGATTGATTTTTAAAATGTAATAAAATATTGAAGGGAAAGGCAATGAGAATGCTATAAGATTTATTATTTAGATTTATTATTTAACTACGTATTTAGGAGGATACTATGTATTTAAACATGTCCGATTTATTACTCTGTTTTTATTGTTATTAAAAGTAAAAATTAATAGATAGAATGTACCAAGCAGAATCAGATTGGATATTAGGTGTCATTTTAAATGTTAATCTAATATTTAGGAGAGGATAGAAAGGCATCATACTCTGATTAGAGATTTCAGGAGAAATTTTTTTTTTTTTCATTATAAGGAATGAGATAGAGGGATAATAAAGGATGGGCAAAAGATACAAATATAATGATTTAAATTAAGATGGATTGAATAAGATAGAATTATGAAGAGTGAAATGTGTGGATAAGTATATATAGAAGATACAGAATGGTAAACAAAATAGGTAATGATCTGTAAGATGAGCATGAATATAATTAAAGCCCATATAAAGAGAGGTACCGGGGGCCAAGTTACTTTACTAAAAGATTTTTTATATGTTTGTTTGTGTCTGTTTATGTTTTTGAGAAGTATTGGTGAAACCTTTTAGAAACACAGAAAGAGAATAACGATAATCAAGTCAGAAAGAAATAGAGGACAAGAGATGTTTTTATGCTCATTTAGAAATGGTTTAAAATAGAATTGTATTGTATAAGATAAGGTTTTATCTGACTTGTAAAATTTATAATGGAAAAAGGTTCAAATATGTAATGGTTGATGATGATTTGTTTGTTTTTGAAATTAATAAAACTTGTTTAAAAAAATAATAATAAGACTAGCACACGGTCATTTCTTCCAGGTTGATGGCAATCTGGGAAAAAAAATCAGAAAAGTGTTTAAGAAACATTCAGCCTCGCCAATAAGGCCCAGCTGGCCCCTATCAAGCCAGCTACTGTCACTGCAAAGCTTTTATCGCTGTGCCTTAAAAGAAAGCAACAAAGCTCCAGGCATTGCTTTTAAAAAAAAAAAAATTAAAGCAGCATGTGGAAGCTCCTTATTGTTCTGACCAAGGTTTCCTGAGACCGTAATTAAGCACACACTTAGTCCAAACAACTCTTGTTTTATTTCAACGCTGGGAATTATTTTCATTTCCAGCCCATAATGAGTCCCAAACAGTCCCTCAAGATAAGCACCCACCTTTATCTCCTTTGAATTGCTGCCAACAACTAAAGTGCCAAATTAACTTTAAAAAACCAACTGAAGTACAAAGTGCACACAGAGCTTCAAGGTTTAATCTGAACAGAGCAAACGACTTCGCTTCCTGCAAAGGTTTCTCTACCTTTGCACTTTCTTGATACCTTAGGGGAGGGGCAATCACCTCCCAGCCTTATTCCTAAGTTGACCTTTTTGTCATAGCTGCTCTTGCCTTCTAGCAGCTCTGCACACACACGCACAGGGAACAGGCTCCCCTTGTTCCTCTGCCTTGCTGCTGCCAGACTCCGGAGGCTCCAGAGTCAGCACACAACTCCCAGATGGTCCTGGCCCCATCTCTGCATCGGATGCAGGGCCCTTGTTCGAGTCCTCCCCAGACTCCCAGACTGGTCCCCGTTCTGCCCCACTGTCTGATTCCACTGCCGTCTGAACAGGTTGCCGGTGGACCACAACAGTTATCAACTATAGGCATTGCACATTAAAACAGTAGAGCTTCCTCTGGACCATCATGGCCACCACCTTGACTTTTCTGACCTCCCCATGGTGGACACCTCTAAGTAGGTCCCCTCCTTGCAGTTGGCAGTTGGGATTATCATGTTTGTTTTTCCTCCATGGGATGAGGATGTTTTACCAAGGAGCTAGGATGCTTAGCTTAATGAAGAGATGTATAATAACGTTTAGCTTAATGAAGAGAAATATCATAAAATGGGTGTGATTCCCTCCTTGATAGTTCCTTGATTAGTGTATTGGTTTCTGCCTGATTGTCTGGTGCTAATCCCTGCTTATCTGCACATGGGCAGCTGGAAGGAATGTGTTCTAATCTTTTTGTTTTCTTCCTAGGTTTCTGATTGTCTTTTTTGAATGGTGTTTAAATATGGCTTATCTCATTGAGTTAAAACAATACCTTAATCAAGGAACCACCAAGAAGGAACTTACACCCCACACCAAAATTAGCAAAGAAAGCTACTATATATAAACCGGCAGATTTGATTATGCTACCTAGTTATGTAATGTTACACAACCTCCTGTCCTTCCCATTCTGAAAACAGTTCAATAAGAGGAGTTACTTATGAGGTTCTTGTTGTGGATTGTGTGATCTCTTTGTGCCAATGAGTTGTTTAGATTCCCAAGGAAAATAAATAGCTAAGGGAAGGATCTTCACTGATTGCCCGATCTCTGTCATTAGATAGTTCCTAAGTTAAATGAGTTCCAGTAGAAGAGATTATGTATTGCTCAGGGTTCAACTACAGAGCCATGGTGCTCTCTGACCTTAGCTGTTTTCCTGCAGACATTTCATTATCACACTAGGTAACATCATCAGTGCTAGAAGGAAGGGGGTTTGCTCTCATTCTATATTCTAGTGGTTTGAGCTGTTAGTATTGGTGGAAGTGGTCTTTGTGGTTCGTTGATTGCTTCCTGATTGTTAGTCTAACGTTAATCTTGGTGTTAATCTCTGCTCATCTTGGGTGTTGATTGCTGGTGAGGAGGTGTTTTGGTTTTCTTGAGTTTGTTTGGGTTGGGTTTTGTTTTTTTGGGTTTTTGATCTTTTTGTCTCTTTTGAATGCTGTGTAGATGTTGCTTATCTCTATGTGCCTGTTGATGGCTGATTTGTCCAAGTGCCAGGCTTCCAAGAATTCTCTAGCATTTTGCAACTTGGCTTGGACTAGGCTGCTTACAGTTTCCCAGCAGAAACTGTGGTTAAGTCTCTCCATGTGTTGTGCAATTAAAAAGTTTTCTTTCTTTCTTTCTTTTTTTTTTTTGATGGACCATACATAATAAACTTTATTCAATTTTCAAAAGTTTTTAAAAACATAAAATAAAATTATATACATCATTGTGTCAGCATCAAGAGATCGTTTACATTTCCTTATCATGTTTCTATACATATTTACTTTCTTGTTACATGGCATTACCATTGCATATTCTTTTCCTTCCTTATTCTTATTACAAATTTATATATTTTCATCATCTATTTCTATTTTTTTCACAGTAGATATATATACATTTCTATACATAATTTCCTATTCTTTACCTAATTACAACGTTAATTTCTTTTTATTCTTACGCCATGCATACCAGGCACCCCAGACTGTATAGTATGTTGATTCCTCTTTATCTTTCAGTCTTAGTGTCAGCCTGTCCATCTCTGCACAGTCTAATATTCTACTTATGACTGCTCCTTCTGATGGTAAATTAAAAAGTTTTCATCGTGTCTTATGACTGCTGGTTGGTATTCGTGGGTTAAATAACTTTGTGTTTCAAGGATCCAAGGAATGTTCCCTCCTACTCTCTCATCTCAGGTTCTTTTTCTCCTGGATGTGCATATATTTCCTGCTTTTATATAATGTAGCTTAGACCAGGGGTCCCCAACCCTGGGGCCGTAGCCGGGCGGCAGCCCATTCAGAACTGGGCCGCAGAAGTGGTAGGTGGTGTGGTCCACTGGCAGCCTGTGGAGACGGACAGTGGGGAGGAACATGGGCCAGTCCAGCAGTCTGGGGAGGACTCGGATGAGGCTCCTGCATCCGATACAGAGATGGGGCCAGGGCCATCTGGGAGTTATGTGCTGACTACGGAGCCTCCAGAATCTGACAGCAGCAAGGCAGAGGAACAAGGGGAGCCTGTTCCCAGTGCACATGTGCGCAGAGCTGCTAGAAGGCAAGAGCAGTTAAGACAAAAGGGGCGACTTGGGAGTAAGGCTTGGAGACTTGGCCCTCCCATAAGACATAAAGGAGGAGCAAAGGGTCAGGAACCTTTGCAGGAAGCAACTTTGTTCATTCTGGTCGGTTTGAAACCTGAAGATCTGTGTTGAATTTGTGCTCCTTTTGGCCTCGTATAACTAATTGGACATTTAGTCGTTGGCAGCATTTCAAGGAAGATAAAGGTGCGTGCTTATCAGATTTATCCTGAAGGACTTTGGCAGACTTCCATGGGACTATTTACAAACTGCTGGAAACTCATTACAGGTTGTGAATGACTAAAATTCACAACCGTTGAAATAAAGAAAAAAAGGCTTTTGGGACTAACATGAGTTTGTTGATGTCTCAATAAGCCTTGGTCAGAACAGTGGGCAAGAGCATGTGCAGCTATATTTGTGAAAGCATCATGTGCATGCTTTCTCCTCTACCCCATCCCCCCCCATACACACACACACAGCCGTCACCATCTCCACCGATCTATCGAGCCAAAAAGATTGGAGAACTCTGGCTTAGACTGAAGCATGGCTATAACATTCTCTAATAAATCTATATTTTACAGGAAATGTAATGAAGGTCTGGTAGTCTTCATTTGTAGCTCAGTTAAGCATATACTCTACCTCCAAGATGTTGGAAGAAATATCCATCTGGTTCATTTCCAAGCTGGGAGAAAGGCACTGGAGACAAAATGGAGGCTGAAGGCTGATTGGAAAGAGGGTCCCTTTATTGATGAATATGGGTGGTTCTGGGCAGCTGACCACATGGAGTTTGAGAGTGGGGGGTATTTATATCTTCTCTTGAGCATTGAACTTGAGCTTCCTGTTCCTGTGAAAGAACATGTATTCTGTTGGTGGTTGTCAGACTCTCATGGGGCCATGTACAAATCGTAGGAGTTTGTCTGAGCTCAGTTTGGTTGAAGTTTTGGTCTGCTGAAGCAATGAAGGGGCTTGTTGGGCAATTCCTATTGTGGCTGAGGGCTAATCCTATCTTTCTTCAGACCTTGCTGCAGGGGATTTGCTTATGAATAGATCTATCTATATCTCTTTATCTCTTAAGTGCTGACATCGGCTGTGGGCTATTAAGGAAGGTGGGGGCTGCTTTCCAAGAGCATGTTTGTCCATTTCTCATCCAAGGAAATAAAATATTCTGTCTTTTTTTTTTAAATATTCCTCAAAATATTTCATTCTTCTAGGACAGGGGTGGGTGCTAACTTTCTACAAAGAAAAGAAGGAAGCATTTTGCTTTGCCACTGGAATGCTCTGCTATTTAATTACTTTTTTTTTTTTTTTTTTAACATTCTGCAGATCGTCAGGAACATTCCTTTTAACAAGGGCTCTGGCTGAATTCAGATCTCCAGCAATCTTCCTTTGGGACTTTAACAGTGTTGAAAGGCTTTAAAAATGCCTTTCTTCTGAGGATTCGATTTTCCTGCTGGGAGAACTCTGGTGC
Source organism: Notechis scutatus (assembly GCF_049901735.1). Classification (NCBI taxonomy): domain Eukaryota; kingdom Metazoa; phylum Chordata; class Lepidosauria; order Squamata; family Elapidae; genus Notechis; species Notechis scutatus. Next base: position 10,200,197 of record NC_142011.1, on the reverse strand, counting down.
AAGGATACAGACAACTGCTTGGAAGCTGGTTCTTTTTATTTTTCAGGAAGGCAAGAGATAGCAAGAATTCTGTGTTCCTGGGGCTAGCTAGCTTTGTATAATAAACCCCTGATTTTTATACTTTTTTTCTCCTTTTGTGTGTGAGTGCTTGTGTTTGTATTTCTTAATGTTTTAAATCCTGTCAGGAGTTGTCTTCATTTCCGCCGGAGGGTAAACTCCGTGGGGTGGTTTGATTGGATTATCAGTTTCGTCCTAATGTTTTCTTATATTTGTTTTGTGGCAATCTCCTGTCTGCTTCCTATGGAATTTATTTCGTGTCTTTTGTCTGGCATGACCTGTTGTTTGTAAGGGATTTCTTTTTCTTGTTTCCCTAGCTTTCTTAATTACTTGGCTTTTGTCTAGGGGGCTTCTTTCAATACCTTTTATTAAATCTCTTTTCCTATGCAAGTTTGTTTTATGGCTGGCCTGATGTTCCCTTTGGGCTTTTCCTGCTTGGGTGTCACCACTGTCCTCATGAAGTTCCCTTTCCACAACAGAAAGCGTAAAAAGAGGTCTGTTGGAGATGCCATTGTACAGTGGAAGATAAGACTTAGCCTGTTTAAAGAACTGCAGACTGCAGTGCTGATAGTTCAGAGACAAAGACTGGACATTTTATTTATCCATCTCCCACTGCCTCCATCCGGCCTTACTACCTCCCTTCATTTAATTGAATGCTTTTTGGGGTGTATGTGTGTGGGGTGTTTATGTCCTCGCTGACTCAAATGGTCAGCTTGCCTTGAGGCTGTCATTAGACAGGAGAAATGTTCTGTTAGATAAAATATCCCTAGATGGATTTTCAAAAGGAATAGAGATGTATAATTAATGATGTGGGTCCATTTTCACTGTGAATATTTATTTATATTTATTTTTTAGCAATAGCAATAGCGTTTAGACGTATATACCTCCTTCACAGTGCTTTACAACCCTCTCTAAGTGGTTTACAGAGTCAGCCTATGGCCCCCAACAATCTGGGTCCTCATTTTACTGACCTCGGAAGGATGGAAGGCTGAGTCAACCTTGAGCCTGGTGAGATTTGAACTGCCAAATTGCAAACAGATTGTTATCCTGCCCTTATCTATATATATAAAAGCGAAAAATACCACTCACGCATCATCACAAAATCTCCAGAACCGTAAAGCCTACAAACTTGAAATTTAGCACGTATGTTCCTCTTGGTTTCTAGGTGCTCACTAAGAAAGGGTTTTTCAAAATGACCATCAGAGCATTAGCATTTTGTATATTATTATTAACACGCTCTGATGCTAAGGAGTTCTACTGCCCCTGCCCACCTGAAAAGAAATCTCTTCCAAATGCAAAACACAAGCAGAGGAGAGGAGTTTCAGTTTCAGTTTTATTTTCACAGCACCAAGCAGCTTTAGTACAGAACAGTTGAGCTAAGCCACGCCCAGGCTCCTTGCTGTCGCCTTCTTGATCACACAGTGAATACTGTTTCAGTTTCCAAACAGCCTTCAACTCTCTCTCACACTGACAGGACGCTAGCCAGATGAATACCGATGGATGCTGGTAGGCAGAGGCAGGATTTTTTCCCCCTTATTTTCCTCCCCCAAAACCAAGCCCGACCACATAGTTTCATAGCAAAGCACGGGTATCGAGCTAGTTACTTTATAAGTAACTCAAGGGGCAAACATACACCATTCTCCTTCCTCCTCCTATTTTCCCCACAACAATCCTATCGGGTGGGTTTTTGGGCCAAGAGAAAAAGTGACTGGCTTAAAGTCACCCAGCTAGTTTTCATGCCTAAGGTGAGATTAGAACTCACAGTCTCCTGGTGATTGGCCAAAAGTCATTCGGCCAGCTCTCCTGTCTAAAGTAGAACTAGAACTCACCCTCTCCTGATGGCCACCTTAAAACCACTAGGCCAAACTGGATATAATTTTAAAGAGGGCATAGCTCTATGTGACTTCCTTTCCAACAGCAAGTTGTGAGTCCACAAGAAACATACACATCATGTTCCTCAGAAAAGGAGTGGTGTTCTACAAAGGAGGAACAGGAAAAAAAAAAAGACAAATTGCATTCCTTAATAAAATGCTATTTTTGAATTCAGATAAAGCATTAGTCCCTGCAAGAATAAGTTCAATCACGTGGTAGTTTACTATTATTTATAGCAAAGAATGCAACAACCGACTTAAACTCTATTATGAAATGAACATGATAGAAGAGGCCCATATATACTCTTCTGCACGGTTAACCAGAACTAAGTTCCAAAGCTCAATTCTGTGCATTTCTAAATCAGAATCAGTCTCCACTTTTGAAACACATTTAATTTTCCTGAAACATCTGTAGAGAGCTGAAATGAAAACTCTCTGGCTTTTTCTTACCATATCCAAGTCTTGTAGAGCAATGTTACCGGTTCAGCTATTAGCTTGACGTTGAGTTCCATCAAAGGAAAATCCAGCTTCTCTTTGATGTATTTTCATCCTTCTCTTGCCCTCTCTGTACAAATCCATTTGTCAACAATATCAGGAAGCTGGAAACCTTGTCATTACTCACTGGCAAGAGCAAAGAGACCCCAAACTGAGTTTGGCATTCTAGTAGAGGGGTTATACTAGATAAAAACTGGTTGAAAATATCTTGGACTTTAAGAAGGGCTATCAGATGAAGTAAACTATCAGATGAAGTAAAACCACAGTAACATACATCAGCTCCGACAGTGAAGCTAAAGTTTAAATATGTATAAATATATTTTGGACAAATAATGCAAAGGCAACTCAAAGGTGTTTTTTTTTTCAGGAGGAGGAGGAGGAGGAGGAGGAGGAGGAGGAGGAGGAGGAGGAGGAGGAGGAGGAGGAGGAGGAGAAGAAGAAGAAGAAGAAGAAGAAGAAGAAGAAGAAGAAGAAGAAGAAGAAGAAGAAGAAGAAGAAGAAGAAGAAGAAGAAGAAGAAGAAGAAGAAGAAGAAGAAGAAGAAGAAGAAGAAGAAGAAGAAGAAGAAGAAGAAGATGATTTCGCTTCTCATCCAAGAAGCTTCATCAGCTCTGGCAGGATAGTGGGATCTATGGAGGGATTAGTTCTGACAGGATGGGGGTTGGTGATGGAAAGATCATATTTCTTTGCAGTCATCTGATCTTAGCACAGATAAACCCTCAAGTGACCTCAAGAGCTCTCAAGGAGAGTGCTAATGACCAAATGACTGCATAGAAAACTAATCTTTCCACCACCACATCCAATCCTGTCAGAATTAATCTCTCCACAGTTCCCACCATCCTACCAGAGCCGATGAAGCTTCTTGGTTGAAAAGCAAAATATCTTCTTCCTCGAGGAAAAAAAACAGTGCCTTTTGAAAAATCACCTTTGAATCAACTATGACCTGGATGACAGAATATGTCCACAGACCATACAAAGGAAAAGTTTCAGCCTCAAAATCTCAAAACTCAAGGCCAGACGCAACCACAGTTTCAAAACTCAAGGCCAGACGCAACCACAGTAGCATCTTAGATCAGGCCAACTCCAAAAAACTCTAAGGAATCCTGGAAACTTAGCATTCAGTCAAATCAATCAACACTAGACACATAGAGATAAACCACATTTATACACCATTCAAAAGAGACAATAACAAACCTAGGAGGAAACAAAAAGATTAGAACACATTCTTTCCAGTTGCTCACCTACAGATAAGCAGGGATTAGCACCAGACAAACAGTCCGGCAGAAAATAATATTTTAATCAAGGAACCACCAAGAAGGAAATTTCACTTCTACCCAAACTGGTAGGACAAGCTTCTATATATATATATAAACAGGCAGCAAACTCCACACTTATTAGCACTGAATGTTTTTTAAAAGCTTTCTACAGTAATAGCTAACACTGATGACACAAGCTTGAAGAGACAAGAACGCCAAGGAACAGCCAATACAATCATAAGACTCCTGGTATTCTCAAATGTGCTTCTTCAAAAGGCAACTAGACTTTGGTTGGTTGGCTGGTTTCTTTGAAGACGTTTCACTTATCATCCAAGAAGCTTCATCGGTTCTTCACCAGAAAAACAAAGAAAGAAAGTCCAGTTGCCTTTTGAAAATGCACCTTTGAGACAACCATGACCTGAATGATTGACAATCTCCATAAACATACTCCTTGTATGTAGCATGATGTCCATCGGATCAGGAAGGACCATAAATAATTGATATTCTTTCTTCATGGTGCCAAACTTTTTCTTCCCTGAAGAACTAAACTTTCTCATGTTCTATTTAACATTGCAGAAGCTGATTTAAACATGTCTGGATGTCATTGGAGAGAAAATATCGGATCAATAATTCTTGCTTCTTGGTTCCTTAATTGGGAACATTTCTTCTCATTCTATTTGTTTCCTTTTCCTTTCTCTCCTATGACACTAAACATTTTCTCTGGCATTTCTCAGAAACTATCTGTGAAAATCCTTGATTCCACAATGAAAAGCTTATCTCTGAGTAATGCAACTTGCCCTCTGCAAACTAATTTGACCACAACTTGTTTTCCTGTTTCAGAAAACATTTTCTAAGGACCACTTTGTTTTCTGTGTGGGGTTTTTTTCTCCTCTTTTTATCCCAAAACTGTTATGAGCTGCAGCATTGGAACTTTTGCCTGTTGTGTAGCAGTTTGAAAGTGGCAACTGTCTATTAAAATCATGGGGTGGAGGAGGAACAATGGAGCTCAAGGAGGCTGGGTCATCATCCTTTTTTAAAAAAAGGGATGCCATTATATTTACTTTCTTTGTGTTCAGAGCATGCCCTTATAAAATGGAGTTGGAAGGGACCTTGGAGGTCTTCTAGTCTAATCCCCGGCTCAAGCAGGAGACCCCACAGTGATGCAGCACCCACAATTTCTGGAGGTAAGCCACTCTACTAGTTAATTGGTCAAAGGAAATATCCCTTTATTTCTAGGTTGGTTCTCTCCTTGATTAGTTTCTATCCATTGCTTCTTGTCCTGCCTTCAGGTGTTTTGAAGAATAGGTTGATCCCAGTGGTGGGATTCAAACTTTTTTACTACCGGTTCTATGAGAGAGCGCTTCGCATTCAAAAACAGCCAATTTTAAGCTTCAAAACTTACCTTCTAATCAGCACTGGTCCATAATTATAGGTATAGGTAAAGAGTCGGGGTGGTGCAGTGGTTAGAATGCAGTACTGCAGGCTTCTTCTTCTGAATGCCAGCTGCCAGCAGTTTGGCAGTTCGATTCTCACCAGGCTCAAGGTTGACTCAGCCTTCCATCCTTCCGAGGTGGGTAAAATGAGGACCCAGATTGTTGGGGGCAATAGGCTGACTCTGTAAACCACTTAGAGAGGGCTGTAAAGCACTGCAAAGCAGTATATAAATAAGTGCTATTGCTATTCTCAGTCAACTTCTAAGAAGGGCCCATCAGACATTCCAAGCTCCACTGCCTCTTTGCCCTTTGGGAAGGATCCCCTTCCTCCTTGGACTCCAGACTACATTTTACTACACCAAGGGTTTCCAAAGTTGGCAACTTTAAGACTTGTGGACTTCAACTCCCAGAGTTCCCCATAATTCCTCAGCATGCCTGGCTGAGGAATTCTGGGAGTTGAAGTCCACAAGTCTTAAAGTTGTCAAGTTTGGAGATCCATGTACTACACTATCAGAATATTCAGAAGATAGATGCTCCAGTTGCAACTTGCGTCTTTCCCTGTCCTTTCAACTGGAAAGTGTGCATAGACCCCCACAACTCAGTACATCCAGAATATTTTGAGAGTTAAACCATTAAAAAGGAGCAATTTAGGAGGACGGGTGGGTTCAGGTTATTTTTAATGGTCCAGAATTGTGGGGTGCTCTCAAGAAGATCCCCTTCCAATTTCATTATGGCTAAAATTTGGAAATGGGATTAAATGAGAAGGGAGACATCAGCAGCTGGCCACTAAGTGGTGCTACAGGCAATCTTCAGTCACATCTGCGCTTCTCATAAATAAAACTGATGGGAAGGAAAAGTGACATTTTGAGAGAGGAATAGGAAATAGCACCATTGGGAATATACTGGCTGCTGCAAATGATAAAATGCAGCCCCACACACCTGAATGCCTTTGTTATAAACTTAGTTCAAACCTGGCTCATTCATGTTGGCAGATATCACTTGGAAATCATACATTGCAATGTCCTACCTGTCAATGAATACTTCAGCTTTAACCATAACAACACAAGAGCACACAACAGATACAAACTCAAAGTAAACCGCACCAAACTTGATTGCAGGAAATACGACTTCAGCAATAGAGTGGTCAATGTCTGGAATACTCTACCCGACTCTGTAGTCTCTTCCCCAAACCCCAAAAACTTTAACCTTAGACTGTCTACTATTGACCTCACCCCTTTCCTAAGAGGTCTGTAGGGGCGTGCATAAGCGCACCAACGTGCCTACCGTCCCTGTCCTATTGTTTCTCTTATTCTTTTATTTTTCTTATATGTACCCATTTCATATATTCACAACTATGTATACACTTGTACTTATTATCTTGTAAACAATTGACAAATCAAATAAATAAATCTTTAATTTCAAGCAGGGGAATATGTTATCTTTCTCTGTCTGGTCCACAGTTATACTTTACAAAGTATGTGCCCTTGCCAACCTGGGCATATCTACAAAGCTAAACAAGGTTGGCTCTCAGTAGGAACTAGATCAAGAGAATTAGGTATGTATAGTCTAATGAAGAGAAGGGCTAGGGATGACATGGTAGCAGTCTTCCAGTACTTGAGGGGCTGTCACAGAGAAAAGGTGATTGATCTATTTTCCAAAGCACCAGAGGAAAGGACAAGAAGGAACAGTTGGAAGGTCATTAAAGAGATATTCAATCTAGAACTCCAAATTAAAGAATAAGAGGGTCACAAAAAGGGAAAACTTGCTTCCTAGAAAACTTCATGGATCTGGACATGTCCATAAAGTTATGTAAATAATATTTTCTTTAGCCCTATACAGAAGTAAAAAAATATTTTAAACTTTCAGTTTTGCCCTAGTAGGAGGAAAATACATCATTCTGTATTGATAGATAGATAGATAGATAGATAGATAGATAGATAGATAGATAGATAGATAGATAGATAGATAGATAGATAGAATTCTTTATTGGCCAAGTGTGATTAGACACACAAGGAATTTGTCTTGGTGCAAATGCTCACAGTATACATAAAAGAAAAGATACATTCATCAAGAATCATAAGGTACAACACTTAATGATAGTCATAGGATATAATAAGCAATCAAATCATACTAGGAAACTGTCAATATAAATCATAAGGATACAAGTGACAAAGTTACAGTCATACAGTCACAAGTGGGAGGGGATGGGTGATAAGGAGTGATGAGAAGATTAATAGTGATAGTAGTGCAGACTTTGTAAATAGTTGGACAGTGTTGAGGGAATTATTTGTTTAGCAGTGATGGCATGTCTAGTTGTTTTGGTGTGCAGTGCTCTATAGCTTCATTTTGAGGATAGGAGTTGAAACGGTTTATGCCCTGGATGTGAGGGGTCTGTAAATAGGGGGTCTGCCCTCTTTTTGACTCGTGCAGTATACAGGTCCTCGATTGAAGGCAGGTTGCTAGTAATTGTTTTTTCTGCAGTCCTAATTATCCTCTGGAGTCTGTGTCTGTCTTGTTGGGTTGCAGAACCAAACCAGACATTGATAGAGGTGCAGAGGACAGACTCAATAATTCCTCTGTAGAACTGTATCAGCAGCTCCATGGGAGTTTGAGCTTTCTGAGTTGGCGCAAAAAGAACATTCTTTGTTGTGCTTTTTTGATGACCTTTTTGATGTTAGGTCTCCATTTTAAATCTTGTGATATGATAGAACCCAGAAATGTGAAGGTCTCTTCTGTTAATACTATGTTGTATAGTATTGTAAGAGGTGGTAGTATGGGAGGGTTTCTCCTAAAGTCTACATATTGTTTTATGGGTACATTTACATTAATAGGTATCTAAATGACATTGAGGCACTTTAAGATCCTTAATCCAGGAGTACCCAGTCTGAAACCACAGTATTTATTCGTTTATTTATTTGATTTGTCAATTGCTTACAAGATAATAGGTATAAGTATATTCATAGTTATGAATACATGAAATGGGTACATATAAGAAAAATAAAAGAAACAATAGGACAGGGACGGTAGTCACGTTGGTGCGATTATGCACGCCCCCTACAGACCTCTTAGGAAAGGAGTGAGGTCAATAGTAGACAGTCTAAGGTTAAAGTTTTTGGGGTTTGGGGAAGAAACCACAGAGTCAGGAAGAGTATTCCAAACATTGACCACTCTGTTGCTGAAGTCGTATTTCCTGCAATCAAGTTTGGTGCAATTAACCTTGAGTTTGTATCTATTGTTTGCTCTTGTGTTGTTATGGTTGAAGCTGAAGTATTCATTGACAGGTAGGACATTGCAATGTATGATTTTATATACCGTACTTAGATCAGACCGAAGACGGCGTAATTCAAGGTTTTCTAGGTCTAGAATTTCAAGTCTGGTGGCATAAGGTATTCTACAACGAGTAGAAGAGTGGAGAACTCTTCTTGTGAAATATTTCTGGACTTCCTCAACTGTGCTAATATCAGATACGTAATGTGGGTTCCAGACTGATGAGCTGTATTCGAGTATTGGTCTAGCAAATGTTTTGTATGCTCAAGTTAGTAGTGTGATATTACCAGAGAAAAAGCTATGTAAGATTAGGTTAACAACTCTTAATGTCTTTTTGGCTATGTAGTTACAGTGGGCTCTAGCACTTTGATCATTAGAGATGAGTATTCCAAGGTCCTTTACAGAGCTTGGATCAACAACAAGATCTTAACTATTCAGCTTGTATTTTATTTTCTGTTTTTTTTTTTTTTTTTGCCAATATGTAAGACAGAGCATTTATCTGTTGAGATTTGAAGTTGCCATTTATTTGACCATTCTCATACATACTCAAGATCTTTTTGAAGGGTAGCAGTGTTGTCTGTGGTATTGAACAGCTTTACATCATCAGCGAGAAGAACGCAGTTGCTCTTAATATGACCACAGAGGTCATATATGTAGAGTATGAAGAGAGTTGGTCCTAGAACACTGCCTTGGGGGACACCACTGTTGACAGGCACAGAATTTGATAGGACGCTCCCAATTTTGACCATTTGTTGTCTGTTTGACAGGAATGCTTCTATCCAGTTATGCAGTTCTCCAGAGATACCATAAGATTTTAGTTTTAGGAGTAGTTTGTCATGTACCACTGAATCAAAGGCTTTACAGAAGTCTATGTAGATTGTGTCTATTGCTTTGCCCTGATCGAGTTGTGTAGTCCATATGTTTTTGCAGTGTAAGAGTTACAGAGTACAGGATAGTTTTTTCCTGAAACCAAATTGTTTATTGGAGAGTAGATTGTTTGTCTCTAAGTGGAGGATAATGGATTGGTTAATAATTGATTCCATGACTTTACAGGTGATGCAGCATAAGGAGATTGGTCTGTAATTTTCAACTAGGCTGGGGTCTCCCTTTTTGAAGATGGGGATGACCGTGGCTTGTGACCATAGGTTAGGCAAGGAGCTGGTCCTGAAAGATTTTTCAAAGATTATGCTTAGAGGTTCGGTAATGGCAGTGGATAGCTTTTTAAAGAAGTAGACACATATTCTGTCCGGTCCAATAGATAGAGATGGTTTTAGATTGTGTAGTGTTTTTTCAACATTGTCTTCTGTAAAATCAATATGTATTAGATCATTGTAGTTGTCTGTGGTTCGGCTAGGAAATACTGGGCATGATCCATTGCTGTTTACAAATACTGAGCTGAAGAATGTGTTAAAGATGTTGGCTTTAATGGTGTCATCGTTGCAGTCTTTACCATTAGGTCCTATTAGGGGTGGGATGGACCTTGAGTCTTTTAGTTTGTTGTTTACAAAATTGTAAAAAGCTTGGGTGGAATTGGTGCATAGAAGGTTTTCCTCTTGTTTAATGTGATAATTGGTACATTCAGTTTTTATCTGGTGGCATAAATGTTTGTATCGGCTTTTGAAATTGGCAACGTGACCAGATTTGTTTTTCCGCCAGAGTGATCTCTTTTTGGATTGAAGTTTCCTTATTGTTATGGGTAATCTGTTTTTTGTTTTGTTTTGGGAGTTGTTGTTGGTACATATAGTTTGATGACTCTTTTGACTTCAAGTAAAAATATGTTGTAATGGTCTTCAACGGTATTGCCTCCAGTGAATAGAAATTGCCAATCAAGGGATGAGAGATTGTTGTCTATAAGATCATAGTTGCCTCTTTTGAAGTTATAATTGGGGATTACGTCATTGTGATTATTTTTGTGTGGGCGTATGTTGAGACAAAAGTCAATCATATTGTGGGCACTGCTGGAAAAGGGTTCTTTAGTTTGTATTCCATAAATTATAGTGTAAATGACAGTCACATGTCCTTCTCCAAAACTTGGGGTGCCATGGCAGCACACCCCAATTGCACATTTTTTAGAGTGAGAAAAGAAAAGTATTAAATCCCTCTGGGGTAATCATATTGACTATATCCATTTAATAGAATTAAAACTGTAATTACAATTGCAAGTATATAAATGGATGTGTTGTTTTGTTTCATTTATAGCTGTTGTGTCTGGGTCTCCCTAATCTGTTTGTTCTGTTTTTCATTCATTGTTTGTGACTTTTATTGGGTAAGCTGCCCAGTTTTGTTTGTATTTGGACATCCTCTACATCAAAATACAACTAAATCGAAATATATTAATAAAAGGAAAATACTTTTTAAAAATGTTTTGCTTTCCTGTGCCTGAAGCTTAATTATCAATATGCTACTCAAGAGCCAAATGTAGCCTTCAGTCTGAAAAGTGATGAAGGAATTCTCCAAATTTAAAAAGGCTTGGGAATTTATTCAAAGAAATGGCATCCTCTTTTTAATGCTCAAGAAAAAAATAATGTAGAGTTTAATATCAAGACAAATGAAACATTTCAAAATCTCTATCTGTTTAGGAAGCAGGCAAGAGTTTTTAGATTAGTTTGGCAAACAATTTTTTACAGTGAATCAGAGGAGACATGCTGCTGAATCTAACAACTTGAATTAGTGTTTGCACAGTTAGGGACATGCAAACTGGCCAATAATCTTGGTTTGTTTGTTTTTTCTTAACTTTTCTCAGTATTCTTTGGTCTTTCATCAAGAGAAGAACCTCACAACATGAGAGGGGTCAGCGTTCCAATGAAACCACTCATTCTCATTCGGCTCTCAGCAACAAAGTTCATCCAAGTAAGAATTTATTAAAGAAGTCATATTGGCACATCCGGGAAAAACTTGAATCTGAGAGTTCCAGGTTTTCCCTTCCAAAGAGAAATTCAAAGATCCATCCCCTGCACCCACCAGTCCATCACATGGTCCAATCAAACCATCGTCCCAACTGGAGACATTCCTCCAGGTGCTCCTCTCCAGGTGCAGGGTAACATGTCCTTGACTTTATAAGAAGAATGTTGTTTAGTCTAACCTACCACCTCTCCAGAGATGGGATCCGACTGGTATAACTACCGGTTCTGTTGCTCTTTGTCGCGCACCCATGGACACACAAGGAATTTGTGTCAGCATCCCAGCAACCCTCCACTCCGCTCAATAACTCCGAGACAGACATCTTCTCAAAAGTTCCTCTTTATCTGGATAGTAAACTTGCACAACTGTGGAATCCCGAATCTGAAAGTTCCAGGCTTTCTTACAATAAGTAAAAACTACAACATCCATCCCCTGCACCTATCATCACATCACATGGCCCAATCTCCATCCATCCCCAGTTAAGACTTCCTCTCAGTTATGTACAACACGACCTGACCTTGGATCAGAAAAAGAATGTTATTATGTCTAACTAGATATATTCCAATACATTCCCCTGTCTCATTTGCCCAGGCTCAATTGTGGCAGCGTGGGAGCATCGGATCTCAATATGGCTTCCAAAGCTGACAATTTGTCTTGGTGCACTTGCTAGAAGTGCCAGAGGAGGCTTCTGCAAATTTACTATAGGTGTAGTGGGCAAAATGCTCCCCTTAGCTCAGGGGTGTCAAACTCAATTTCATTGAGGGCCACGTCAGAGTTGTGTTTGACCTTGGAGGGTGGGGGTGAGGTGAGGCATGGCCGGGAGTGGACGTAGCCATGGTAGATGTGACACAGGACTTAGGGCAACTGTGGGGGCAACTGTGGTGGCCAAGTGCTAAGGTAGAAATTCCCTGAGACCCTCCATCTAACCCTAACCCTCCGTCTCTTTCATTATAATCTTCCTTCCTTCCTTCCTTCCTTCCTTCCTTCCTTCCTTCCTTCCTTCCTTCCTTCCTTCTCTTCTTTTTCCTTCTCTTCTTTTTCCTTCTCGCTTCATTCTCCTTTCTTTTTCCTTTTCCTCTTTCCTTATTTGCTCTCTTCCCATTTTCCCTTCTTTTTCTTTGTCTTTCCTCTTTCCCTTTCTCCTTTCCCTTCTTGCATGCTCAAATGCAAAAGAGGAAACATTTCTCTTTTTGTTTTGTTTTTAGTTTGTTTTGATAGCTGGCAGAGGCTGGTCCTTTGCTGTTTCCAGGCCAGTCCCATGGGCCAGATCTGCACACCTTGCGAGCCAGATTCGGCTCGCAGGCCTGGAGTTTGACACCCGTGCCTTATCTGCTGGAAATAATATAGGAGATCATCAGAACAATGCTAAGCAAATCAATGTGACTACTTAGAACATGGAATAACAGGGTTGGAAGGGATCTTGGAGGTCTTCTAGTCCAACTCCCTGCCCATGGCAGGAGATCCTATACCATTTGGATTTTCTTTGAGCTTGATGGGATGGACACAGATGGTCATAGAAAGAATAACAGAGCAGCAGAACAGAATAACAGAGTGGGAGGGGACCCTGGAAGTCATCCAGTCCAACCCCCTGCCTTACTTCACATTTTTCCTTTATGTTGCTTTGCAAAACCGCAAGTGGGCATGATTTGAAGCATTGTTTTTTTTAAAAAAAAACATTTTATTAAACAAAACAATTTAAAACATTGAACATGGTGAAGTTGGTTTGACGTGATTCTGGGTCAATATATATATATATATATATATATATATATATATATATATATATATATATATATATATATATATATATATATATATATATATATATTCCTATAAACAATTATTCAATTATATACATATATACATTTGTTTGTTCATATAATACATTTTTCTCTGCTAAACAAATAATTCCCTCAACACTGTCCAACTATTTACAAAGCCTGCATTACTATCACTATTAATCTTCTCATCCCTCCTTATCACCCATCCCCTCCCACTTGCGGCTGCAGGACTGTAACTTTGTCGCTTGTATCCTTACAATTTATATTGACTGTTTCCTAGTATGATTTGATTGCTTATTGTACCCTATGACTATCATTAAGTGTTCAACCTCATGATACTTGACTCTTGACGAATATATCTTTTCTTTTATGTACACTGAGAGTATTTACACCAAGACAAATTCCTTGTGTGTCGAATCACACTTGGCCAATAAAGTATTCTATTCTCTTCTATTCTATTCTATTCTCTTCTATTCTCTTCTATTCTATTCTCTTCTATTCTATTCTATTCTATTCTATTCTATTCTATTCTATTCTATTCTATTAACATCATTTGCCTTCTTTTCATCTCATCCAATCATATACCCTTTCAACAACTCCTTTCCCAACTTAAGACCTTCCTCTCTGCTCCCACCAATGATAGATTTTATTCCAAATTGTGTCGCATGCCTATTCAATCTTTGTTTTTCATTTCCAGAGTTAACTTGTCCATTTCAGCTCATAGTAAGATTGTGTTTATTACTTCTTCTTCACTCGATATAACTGTGTCTTTCCAGTTCTGGGCAAATGTTATCCGTGCTGCAGTAATAATGTGCATAATCAAATACAACTCATCTTTCTTATATTTTTTGATGTAATTCCTAATAGAAAGCATCCTGGTAGGTGATCTACTTTAAAACCCAACATTTCCTCCAGCCGCTTCCCCATCCTAAGCCAATACTCCTGCGCTTTTTTGCAGCACCACCACGCATGGTAATATGTTCCCCCGTTCTATTGAACATTTCCAGCAATTTGGGGACTGGCTTTTTGAACATCTTGGCCAGTCTGGCTGGTGGAAGGTGTCATCGATAGAACATTTAGATTTGAAGCACCTGTCCTTCCATGAATGGCTAGAGGGTTTTAGGAACGATTAAACTACCTCTTGCAAGTCTTAGGAGCAACCATCCCGTTTCTATTCATATTGCACTTGCTGCAAAGACGTGTCTGTTTTATGAGGGCATGCATGATTAAGAGCATAAATCAATGTTGCAAATCACTACCCTGAAATTTTGCACCAGTCCCTTAGCACACAGATGATAGAGAAGCGAGAGGAAATAAGAAGGAGAAATTATGTGTAGTCAAGAATGCAATTACAACATCGGTGCTTTATGGGATGTTTGTGGGGTGTTTATCAGAAAGTAAGGCAGTTTGTTGACTTGATTTCCAACTCAAGACTAGTAGATCTATACCAGCAGTAAGGAAGTAAGAACAAGTTGGGGATGTATTAACAATTTGGCTTCTGTAGCTATAGATCAGCTGAAGCTAAGACAATTTTAAGAAGTACATCGGGAATTTGCTTCCAGCTAATGGGCAGTCTTCCAAGGAAAATTAAGTCTCTGCCAAGAGTTGCAAAATAGACTAACGGAGTTGGAAGGGGCCTTGTAGGTCTTGTAGGGAGGAAACCCGATAACATTTCCAACACAAGGTTATCCAATCTTATAATTTTTCTTATAAGTATCCATCCCATGTACTCAAAACTATGTTTATTCTTGTACCTGTATCTTGTAAGTGATTGACAAATCAAATCAAATAAATAAATAAAAATCTCTTCTTAAAAACTTCCAGTGTTGGAGAATTCACAACTTCTGGAGGCAAGCTTTCCACTGGTTAATTGTTCTAACTGTCAGGAAATGTCTCCTTAGTTCTAGGTTGCTTCTCTCCTTGATTAGTTTCCACCCATTGCTTCTTGTCCTACCCTCAGGTGCTTTGGAGAATAGCTTGACTCCCGCTTCTTTGATTTACAACCATTTGTTTAGTCGATTTCAGAAAAGGCAGGCACAGCCACACACCCAGTGGTGGGATTCAAAATTTTTTACTACCTGTGGCCGTGGCTTGGTGGGCATGGCAGGGGAAGGATACTGTAAAATCCTCATTCTGTGCCCATTCCTGGGGGAAGGTTACTGCAAAATCCCCATTCCCTCCCCACCCCACTAACCTGCTTTCCAGCTCCATTCTCCTGTGCAGGGCAACAAAAGGAGATCCAGCCAATCAGCTGGGACTCAATGGGAGGCAGAGAATAGATGGGGGCAGGGCCAGTCAGAGGGGGTATTGCCGGTTCTCTGAACTACTCAAACTTTCCACTACCGGTTCTCCAAAACTGGTCAGGACCTGTTGAATACCACCTCTGCACACATCTCTATGGCTGTGGAGGTGGTTAGCAGTATCAAATTCCTGGGTGTGCAGCTAACGAGTAGGCTGGCTTGGTTGCTCAACAGCGAGATCCCAGTGAAGCGGGCAAAGCAGCACCTGCATTTTATGCATCGCGTGAGAAAAGTACATCTTCCTTCCACCTTATCACTTTCTATAGAGAGATGATCGAGAGTATCCTGTCATATTGCATTACTGTCTGGTTTGGAAGCATTACTACTTCAGCCAGGATGGTGGTGCAGAGTGGTGAGGACGGCAGAAAAGATTATTGGTAATTCACTTCCTTTTATCCAGGACTTAGCATTTAAGTGATGCTTGATGATTGACTGGGACACCATACATCCTCTTCACAATCTGTTTTTCTTGTTAGCTTCTGCGAGGGGGCTTCATGGTATCCAAAGCAGAACATCCAGATTCAGATTTTGTTCCATACCAGTATCAACCTTGTTGTCATGCCCTTGTTGGAGTCTGATTCTGAGGGGGAGATTGAGCAGCTGACAGGGAGTGGGAGTGTGGCTTCGGTGGCTGTGGAAGAAATGGGGGAAGGGCACAGTCCGGCTGGGCATTCAGAGGAAGACCCAGGGCCATCCCCTCTTCATCCTAGAGCACGCAGGGAGGAACAGAGAAGGGAGCAATGTGGCTTACAGGAGAGAAGAAGGCCCTGATCCCTTTCATTGGTTGCAGCTGGGAGAACAGGATATAAGCGGGGTGTTTGCACATGGCTCCTTGCTGGAAGCAAAGCATCTTGGTCGGGCCTTATCTGAGTTTTGGTATCCTCCCAACTCCTGGCCTGCCATATTAATTACTTCAATGTGGCTCGTGTTGGTTTTTTTTATTTCTAATTATCTTTACTTTGGGTTCGGACTGCATTTCTGCCCTTCGTAGACTGTTTTTTTGAAGAGTTTGTTATCCAGCCAAAGATAATTAGACATTAGGGCCAAGTTGGAAGCATTAAAGGAATTTATTCTACTTTTGTGACTTTGTTATTTTTGTGTCACGCCCCAGGTCATCACACTTGTGAACTCTCAAGCTTCCTCTTTCTCCTATGTATTTAAGATAGGGATTAATATTTATATGTAAGGGTATAGGTATATACATAGGCATGTATATAGCATGGCAATTGACAGCGCTTTGATTCCGTAGGGTGTGTTTACTGGAACCCTGACATCAATATGTGTGTTATATATGTATACACTTTTGAGAGTAGGCAATAAGATTTCATTTTTAATCTATGCCAGTGTGCCTATAGAAAAAAAATGACAATAAAAATTATTGTCAACCCTGAAGGGAACCTGGTTGAGGCCATCTTGGAGGCTTCAGCGTTGCCACAAGGAAGAAGAAGGGACAGGGAGGGGGGAAATAGCTAGCCGGTGCGGGGTAGTCAAAACACAAAATTTTCCTGTGGGAACCAAGGACATTCCAACAGGTGGCTGGAGAAAGGAGGGGTGAAGTAACCAAGCAACCGGCCAGCACCTCGATTGGACAATGTGACTGAGGGCTTGGGGGAAGGGGGAACTTTTACTTTTTAATTAGGGGAAAACCTCAGGAACCTTCAGAGTTGGTTTTTACCAGTTGTGCCAATATGAAGTATCTAATAAATCATTCCTTGACGAATCTACCTGCCTCAGAGTTCTGCTTTCTTTGGGTGCGTTACTTGGAATGCTGACAATTATTTTATCTTAATCTAGTGACCCTTTGAAGTTAAAACTGAAAAAGTGACTTAGGGACATTTTTTTTACACTTATGACCATCGCGGCATGTCCACAATCACCTGGTCAAAATTGAGACCCTTGGCAATTGAGTGATATTTATGAATGGTCACAGTGTCCTGGAGTTTTATGATCCCCTTTTGCGACCTTGTGACGAGGCACATCAATGGGCAAGCCAAATTCACTTAACAACCATGTTACTAACTTAAGAACTGCAGTGATTGACTCAACAACTGTGGCAAGAAAGGTGGTAAAATGGGGCCAAACTCACTTAACAACTGTCTTGCTTAACAACCCAAATGTTGGGTTCAATTGTGGTCATAAGATGAGTACTACCCATATTTGATGCTTTAAGGCTACAGAATGCTTCAATATTTTCCTGGAAAGGAAATAAAAATGTAGAGTTTCATTCACAGGGGATAAAATGTTCCAGAGCATAACGCATTTCAACATCCCCAAAGTAAATTTCATCGACATACAGTAAGCTTTTCCCTTAGCTCTCAAACAAATCTCCACTTAAAATCCCAGTAATGTTAATAAATCAGATTACAATTTCCGGGTGATATTTTCCTAAGATTCTGAGTCAAGGTAACATTTGAGATAGCTCGTTCTTTAAGCTCCAGATGTCCCAGGCTTGTTCCATAAGCTCCAGAGACACAAAAGTCAAGTGGAGAGCATTTATTTCTAACATTCAAAATAAATCACATTAATTAAGGAAGTAAAAGGTGCAGAGTTAACATCTGCTGGAGAATAATGTAGGTCTCATTATTGGAAGACTTCTGGCAAACATTCAAGAACCTGATGGCACCTTTTCCAGGTAACTAATTTTATGAAAATCTCACTGTGTTTGCAGCGTGACTACTATTGTGACACAACCCAGGAGCAAAACACAGAACACAGAGGTTTTGTCTTTTAACAGTGGTTTAATATACAAGACTGCTATATACATTCACATACCAGGCAAGCAATCAATCTTCATTACTCTGCACAGAGAACTACAATGGAGATAGAACATGAGGAGAGAGAGATATGCCCTTTCATGGCCTCACTTCTATAAACAGCTTCTTAAAGTGGCAATAACCTTGCTGACCCAACCTCAATCTTAAAGCGGCAATACCCTGCTGACTCATTCTCATTGCATCAGCATTTTTAGCAACCTTACAACAGCTGGTCAGCTATTCAATCTTCAATACCTCAACAGAAAAGGTATCACTGTTCATGGTATCAGAGTCAGAGTTTTTAATTTTTATTTAAGGCTTGGGTGTTGTTACTGTTGTTGTTTGCTACTATAGACCATCATGGTTCTCTTCCTATAATGTCTATTCTGGTCTTTATTTTATCTATTTATTCCCCACTTTTATTATTTTCACAAATAACTCAAGGTGGCAAACGTATGCAACATACCTTCCTCCTTTTTTCCACACAACAACAACCCTAAGAGGTGGATTGAGCTGAGAAAGAGTAACTGGCCCAAGGTCATCCAGCTGGCTTTCATGGTTTAGGCAGAACTAGAACTCACAGTCTCCTGGCTATTGACCCAAAGTTACCCAGCTGGCTTTCATGCCTAAGGCAGGTCTAGAACTCACAGCCTCCTGGCTATTGACCCAAAGTCATCTAGCTGGCTTTTGTACCTAAGGCAGGACTAGAACTCATGGACTCCTGTTCTCTAGCTATGTTCCTTAACCACTAGACCAAACTGATTTTCTTTCTTCTTTCTAAATTAAACTTTTTATTTTATTTTCAGTTAACCTTTTTGTCCTCCTCTACTATCAAAAGAAATTTCCCCTTTATTGTGTTATCTCACCTTCTTAGGGCTGTGAGAGCCTTCCATCTAAAAATTGATGGCAATTCAGTCAATTTACCCCATGCATCGCATCTACAATTGAATCACTGAATCACTTCAGCGCATCAACCCTGAGCCCTTCAAACTGATTTAGTGACTCAGTGGATTGTGTTTTCACTTTGGATCAACCTTAAATCAATGTGTGGAATTCAACTGACAATGGAAATAGGATGATTTGTACTCCTCTGACAGGGAAGAGGAGTGAATGTAGTGGAGGTTAAAGAGTAAGAGCTGAAGAAGTGTGAAACAGAAGTCCTTTGTCTGTGGAGATTCTAAATCACCTGGGTCATGGTTGTCCCCAAAGTGCTTTTTTCAAGAGGCAACTGGGCTTTCTGGTTTTTCTTTGAAGACATTTCGCTTCTCGCCCAGGAAGCTTCTTCAGTTCTGACTGAATGGTGGGGAATGGAAGGATTTATAGTCTTTGCAGACAGCTGGTGATTTGCATCCTTTTAGCAGGCTGTTAAGGTCACCTGGAGGTTTGTCTGTGTCCTCAAGGTCAGCTGAGTGGTATAAATGGGTGTGGAGTCTGTTTGGAGCTGCTGAAAGGACTGTGTTGTAGACTGGAGATAGATGATGACGTATCCTTCCCCCACCCCCTCTGTTGAGAGAGGGCTGTTCAATTTTGATTCAACAGCCCATCTGCATTTAAAGGACAAAGGCCATACTTTTGAACACAGCAAAGTCCACATTTTGGACAGAGCAGACTATTGGTTTGAAAGAGGCAGTCAAAGACAGTGATGGTATGCTACCGGTTCGGACTGGTTCAACTGAACTAGTAGTTTAAAAAAAAAAGAAAAAAGCCAACGATCAGCTGAGAGGAAGGAAAAAATCCTGGACAATCAGCTGAGAGGAAAACTAAGAGAAAAGCGCAGGATCAGCCCTTCCACCTGCCCCATGCTTTTTCTCTTCTTTATCCTGTCAGCTGGTTGGTGCTGCGGGTCTGAGCTGGCATTAGGCAAAGCATGTCCACCAAGCCACGCTCACCGAACCGGTGGTAAAACAATTTGAATCCCACCACTGGTCAAAGAAGAAGTCATCTATGTCAAAATTGAATAACCCTTTCTCAATGGAGGAGGAGGAGGAGGAGGAGGAGGAGGAGGAGGAGGAGGAGGAGGAGGAGGAGGAGGAGGAGGAGGAGGAGGAGGAGGAGGAGGATCTGACTTATGGTCAAAGACCAGAAATTCTCCATTGATGGTATACCTCCCCAGAAAGACCACCATGAATTCACTATGTCTTTCCAGTGTATGGATACAATTAAGAAGGGAAAAAATTCAGAAATGGATAAATTAACCCTAGCTTTAAAGGATAAAGAATTATCAGAGTACTATATGATTTGGGAATATTGGTATGAATGGATTGAGCGAAGACAGATTGCAAAGTAAATAATAAAAGAAAATGAGCACTGGTTGTAGTAAATATATATACACATAATATAGTAGTTGTAAATATAGCCCAATATAATGTTACAAATGAGAAATCACAATTTGTCGTTGTCGAAGACCTTTTAATCTGTTTTATGTTGTTTGCTTTGTTTTAACTGATAAAATTAATAAAGTTTGTTTAAAAAAAAAGAAGGGAAAAATTTAAAAGCACCTTTGTTTACTCTGATGTGGTGGTTCAGCAGTTAGGACACTGGGCCTGTCAGCTGGAAAGCTGGCCACCGCTTTGAGAGGGCTGTAAAGCATTATAAAGCGGTATATAAGTCTAAGTGCGATTGCTATTGCTATCACACAAATGGGTGAGCTCCCGTCCTTGCCTCAGCTCCGGCCAACCTAGCAGATCGAAAGTATGCAAATGTGAATAGATAAATAGGTACCACCATGGCGGGAAGGTAGCAGTGCTCTGTGACATCATGACCACATAAATGACAACACTGGTTCAATGGCCTTGAAATGGAGATGAGCGGTAGTGCCCCCTAGAGGTGGCAACAACAATGGAGTAAAAATCTGCAAGGACTCCTCCTCCTTTTCCCTCTATTCTGCAGTCCTTGGTAAAGATTAAGTGGTTCATCCCTGTCTTTTTCTCTGTCCTTTCTCATAAACCCAGAGGCAAACACATTCTTTGTACAGGTTTCAATGTAAACAGCCAACCACTTGGTAGGAAGGTTCATCGTACGCATTTCAATCTAAATGTATACTTTTCCCCAATTCACATTTTTAGAAGCAATGCACAGAACTGGGCTCATCTAGAACAATATAAATTACAGCCTGTCTTTGTTAGTTAAACAATATCATGTTGCGTCTCTTTTAATGGATTTGTTTTTTGAAGTTCCACGTAAAAAAAACCCCCACCAAAATCTGTATACCTTTGCAGTTTTCTCTAATTTATGGAGCTTTTGCAGGCAGATTTTAATGTACCTTTCCCAGGCATAGCTTTTTAAATGGAAATTTTCCATAAAAAGGTTTTTGATTGATCAATGCAGGCTTTTTAAAGAGATTTTTTTCCTTGCTAGTTTCAACTGTGTGCATTTCTGTGTGGCTATCTAACACAGAATACCAGAGTTGGAAGGGACTTTGGAGGTCTTCTAGTCCAACCCCCCTGCTCAAATAGGAGACTCTATACCAGACTTGGCGAAACTTTTCGGCACTGAGTGTTGAAATGGAAGCGCGCATGTGTGCAGGGGAGCACTGGAAACCAGAAGAGCAGCCACTTCCGGCACATGTGCCATAGATTCGCCATCACGGCCCTATACCGTTTCAGATAAGTGGCTGTTCAGTCTCTTCTTAAAAACTTCCAGTGTTGGAGCATTCACAACTTCTGGAGGCAAGTTGTTCCACTGAATAATTGTTCTCATTGTCAGGAAATTTCTCCTTAGTTTTAGGTTACTTCTTTCTTTGATTAGTTTCCAGCATTGCTTTCTTATCTTGCCTTCTGGTGCTTTGGAGAATAGCTCGACTCCCTCTTCTTTGGGGCAGCACCTCAAATATTGGAAGACTGCTATCATGTCCCCTCCAGTCCTTCTTTTCACTAGAATAGGCATACCCAATTCCCAGTGACAGCTAGGTCTTATCTTGACAGCAAGTCCTTCAGATGTAGATAGATACTGTAGGTAGGTAGGTAGGTAGGTAGGTAGTTAGGTAGATAGATAGATAGATAGATAGATAGATAGATAGATAGATAGATAGATAGATAGATAGATAGATAGATAGATAGATAGATAGATAGATAGATAGATAGATAGATAGATAGATAGATAGATAGATAGATAGATAGATAGATAGATAGATAGATAGATAGATAGATAGATAGATAGATAGATAGATAGATAGATAGATAAGAGAGGGATGGATGGATGGATGGAGATAGATAGACAGACAGACAGATAGAAGATAGATAGATGATAGATAGATAGATAGATAGATAGATAGATAGATAGATAGATAGATAGATAGATAATGATAGATACATATGATAAATGATAGAGTGGAGGGAGGGGAGAGAGAGAGATGATCGATCAATTGATAGATAGATAGACAGGCAAGCAGGCAGGCAAGCAGGCAGACAAGCTATTTGTCTAATAAATAAACTATGAAAAGCTTACCAAGGCTAAAGTTAAACAAGCTTAAAGCATGTTGAATAAAGGCAACCATTAATCTCTACCTGACCTGATTAAACCAGTTATGTTAATAGTGAGAGAGAGAGAGAGAGAGAGAGAGAGAGAGAGATTCTACATTGCCAGGTTCCAAGCTGTAGCTTAACATTGAAAGACATGATCCAAGAATTGAATTACACCATCTCTGCTTTTCATCATGTGTTGAACTGACTTCCTGTTTACATCAACACACCATGTCAACAAAACAAAACAAAAGGAAGTCCACTGAGAATCAGCTCTTTACTTTCCCTTCCATTCTTGTCTCTGGGGTTGGGGTGGAGGGGAACATCAATGCTAATAAACCCCACTCTCTCCTCCATAAAATTTCATCCCACAAAGAATCTCAGCTGGTTTGGGTACGTATTTTTTTTTGTACCCTTCCAGCTTCTCTGCAAGTTTGGAGCAGAGCTGGAGAAAAGCAAAGGACTGGGCTGAAAAGCAGCCAAAGGGAAAACGAGGGTGATTAATTAATTGGTTGTGATGCAGCTTCACTGCCAGCACTATTGAGATACGTATACAGTGCCCTGTGGTCGTGCCAATCCTTCTCTCTTTGGCATCATCTCTGCACGGAATCTTCTGCCAGACAGTTTGCAATGGGCCAAGTCATCAAGCTGACTGTTTACACACCCCCTACTACAGCCTTTGATTTCAAACAGATGTGAAATGTGGCCTTTTATTACAACCCAAGCAAGGCTGTCCACGAGGTACCAGCTACGGTTTTCTTGGACGTACTCTGACTTGTTCGTCATTTATTTTATTTATTTATTTTATTCCTATTCCACCTTTATTGCATTTATAAATAACTCAAGGTGCTAAACGTACCTAATACTCCCTTCTTCTCCTATGTTTCCCACAACAACAACCCTCTGAGGTGGGTTGGGCTGAGAGAGAGGGATTGGTCCATAGTCACCCAGCCGGCTTTCATGCCTTGACAGGGCTAGAATTCCCAGTCTCCTAGTGATTGGCCCAAAGTTACCCAGCTGGCTTTCATGCATCAAGCAGGGCTAGAATTCCCAGTCTCCTAGTAATTGGCCCAAAGTCAACCAGCCAGCTTTCATGGCTAAAGCAGGACTAGAACTCTCAGTCTATTGGTGATTGGCCCAAAGTCACCCAGCAGGCTTTCATGCCTCAGGCAGGGCTAGAATTCCCAGTCTGTTGGTGATTGGCCCAAAGTCACCCAGCCGGCTTTCATGCCTAGGGTGGGATTAGAATTCCCAATTTCCTGGTTTCTAGC
This sequence comes from Notechis scutatus, assembly GCF_049901735.1. Classification (NCBI taxonomy): domain Eukaryota; kingdom Metazoa; phylum Chordata; class Lepidosauria; order Squamata; family Elapidae; genus Notechis; species Notechis scutatus. The sequence goes on along the minus strand of NC_142011.1, from coordinate 10,176,353 downwards.
CTGATGCTTAATCATGAGACCAAACTGGCTTTCATTTCCTATTTCTGTACAACCACTGTAGCAATTTTCTATTCAATTCTAAAACTTCCTGGATGTCCTAATTTACAAAAAAATCCAATGGCTCCCTAGGACACACCATCCACCAGAAGAAAACACACACCAACCGCTACTTAAACACACAATCCCATCACCACCCTGCACAGATCAACTCCGTAGCCAAGTCCCTCATCTCCAGAACCAAACGCCTAGCTGACAAAGACCACCTGAGAACAGAATTACACACCCTCACAAACGTATTAATTTCCAATGGATTCCAAAGAAACACAATCACCAACCTAATCCGAAAAGAGATGCCCCCCAAAAACCAAGACACAGAACAAGACAACGGCATGAAGCTGAAAGCACCAGCCTGAAGATGGCGAGTGGGACCTTGTCGAAACGTTGCCAAGATGCTCTCAATCTTACATGGGAAAAGACCTGAACATGCCAAGACCTGCATACCTGTACCCGTGAAAATCTATATATAGATTATATATATATATATATATATATATATATATATATATATATATATATATATATATATATATATATATATATATATATATATATATATATGTAGTCGGTTTTTTCAGCAGAATCTCATCTGCCATCATCAGGCTTCTGGCAGATGAGATTCTGCTGAAACGTTGCTACAACTTTAAAAGAACTACAATGACGTGGGAAAATACCCAACCAAGCCAACACCATACATGTAAGTACGCAAAACTTAAGAAAATATATATATATATATATATATATATATATATATATATATCACACACACACACACACACATATATATATGTATATGTATATGTATATGTATATGTATATGTATATATATAATCTGTAAACAAATAAATCAGAAGTAAAATTCTATGTGGGGGGAAGGAGAGAAGGAAGGATAATTAATCACTCTTGTGACTTTCTACTCACAAAAGGTCACATAAGAAGCAAGAAATAGAATTCACTTGAGAATTTGATCTATTTTGTCTATTGATTTTGTTTATTGATGGGCACATCTGCTGAAAGAAAACAGATCAGATGTTGCCTGTTGGCAGTGATGGAGCCAAATCTGATGGTTAATAGATCCAGTGAAAAAAAAATTGGCAGGTCCTTAAACTCTCTTTCTCTCTTCAGTTTTCCTAATGGATTGTTGGAAGATGGACAGATCACAGCTGCCCTACCTGATTGCCAGCAGAGGAGCTGATGGCACAAAATTAGGTCAAGAGTCAGATCATTACCACTTCTGGTCTACACATCTCAACATTAATGATCTCTACCTAGATCAGATTATTATTAGAAAAAAAAATAGAAAGAAGTTGGATTCAATTTACAATTCACCTTTAAAACATTTCCAAAGAAACGTTGAAGGCAATGCTGTTAAGATTAAGTGATGGATAAACATATGCAGATTAAACAGAACACTTGGGACTGTAATTACCTTTAAAGTTATTTTTAAATTTAAAAATGGTTACTTGATTGAAAGCATTGAAAAATCCAGCATTATTGATCATCCCTTAGACTAAATGAATATCTTTGGAAAAAGCATGACATTGTTTGGCTTTGATTCTGAAAAAGCTTTTTTGTAATGGGTGGCAGTCCAGATTTACAGAATAGCAATAGCACTTAGACTTATATACCACTTCACAGTGCTTTTACAGCCCTCTCTAAATGGTTTACAGAGTCAGCCTCTTGACCCCAACAATCTGGGTCCTCATTTTACCCAAGGCTGAGTCAACCTTGAACCTGGTGGGATTCGATCAGCCAAATTGCAGTAGGAGTAGCTTGCAGTACTGCACTCTAACCATTGCACCACCGAGACTCCTTATAATAGTAAAGAATAATAGAGTAACAGAGTAACAGAGTAACAGAGCTGGAAGGGACCTTGGAGGTCTTCTAGTGCAGTGGTCACCAACCAAGTTGGCCAGGGACTACTGGTAGTCGGTGAGAAAATTTTGGTGGTCCGCAGAGAACTGTCACCCCCAAAGCACTCTCCAAAGCAATTAATCCAGGCTGCATGGGAACACAAGGCTGTGCTGCCCACACGGCCTGTGGGAACACAAGGCTTGTGTCGCTTGTATTGCAAACAGCACGAGGTAGTGAGAGCAGGGGAGAAAGGGCAGAGGGTGAGAATTTGTCCCATTCACCCCACGTTCCTGGCTTGGCCACCAGGCTGCTTCTTTCCGCTTCTTTCTTCTTCTGCTTTTGGCTGCATGCAAAGAAAGCAGCAAAAGTCTTTCTTTCTCTTCCTCCAAATTTCACCAGAAATGAGTCTTTGGGACCCTGCAAGGTATCCTGCTCCAAGAGGCTGTGCCGGCAAACACTTATTTCTGGCAGAGTTTGGAGGAGAGAAAGAAAGGCTTCTGCTGCTTCTGCTGCTTTCCTTGCATGAAGCCAAAAGTCTCTCTCTCTCTCTCTCTCTCTCTCTCTCTCTCTCTCTCTCTCTCTCTCTCTCTCTCTCTCTCTCTCTCTCTCTCTGAGAATAGAGCTGGAGATGGTATCCTGCGATCCCAAATAAAGAACGATTGATCGGTAGGAAAACGGGGTGGGAGAATTTTCCTGCAGATTTTTTGGGGGATTTTCCCAGGGTCTCTGGTCCCCGGGATTTAAAATTATGACATCCAAAAGGTTGGTGACCCCTGTTCTAGTCCAACCCCTGCTCGAGCATGAGATCCTATATCATTCCAGTCTCTTCTTTAAAATTTCCAGTGTTGGAGCTCCCACAGCTTCTGGAGGCAAGCTGTTCCACTGATTATTTTTTCTCATTGTCAGGAAATTTTTCCTTAATTCTAGCTTGCTTCTCTCCTGGATTAATTTCCACCTTTTTTTCTTTTCATAGTTTATGCTGATTGTGCTGCAATGGTTGTGCGTTTGCACAGCTCCCACATTTCGCAGTGTGTACACATAGCAAACATTGTGGCAACTTGTCTCCTTCCTCCAAGCTATTTTTTTCAATTTCCTAGTCTAGCCTACAACTTCAACAGACGATGGTGGTCTACCACCCATATCCTTACCAACCCTAACATTGCTTAGCTTCTAAACCTTTAAATTGGACCAGTTGTGGCCACCTCCCGACCTATGTGTATATTATATATCCAGTTTAGCTTCTTCAAGGTGAAAAACACCTGTTGTTCTAATACAGGTAGTCCTTAACTTACAGCTGATTGTTTAGTGACTATCTCCTGGTGACTGGCCCATAGTCATCACCCAGCTGGCTTTCATGGAAGGACTAGAACTCACAGTCTCCTAGTCACTGGCCCAAAGCCACCCAGCTGGCTTTCATGGCTAAGGCAGGACTAGAACTCACAGTCTCCTGGTGACTGGCCCAAAGCCACCCAGCCAGCTTTCCTATCTAAGACAGGACTAGTCTAGAAGTCATGGTCTCATGGTCACTGGCCCAAAGTCATCCTGCTGGCTTTCATGGCTAAGGCAGGACTAGAACTCCCAGTCTTCCAATCTGATACCTAAACCACTATACCAAACTAGCTCTCCTGCTAAAATTAAGTCTGCAAATACATCCCACACAAGAATGAAATGGAAAGGGGGGAACAGTTGGAAGTATTAAAAAAAAAATCAAAAGTCATGTAGCATGGTTACTGCATGAAAGAGGTTATCCTAGAGACAGGAGATATCTCATTTTAAATGTTTAAAATATGTTTTAAACAGAGTTCTGCAGCAAGGAGTCTTGTATGCCAGCAACGGACTGTTTTTAGGTCTCTGTAAAGCTGCTGGTTTTTATTTTTCGATTTATATTGTATTGTTTAGTACATTCTCTAGAGAACAATGACTGTGGGCAGCTTGGAAGTGTGATAAAGAAATTAATTGCAAGTTTATGGCAGATCCAACATTTCGGCCAAGGACTTGTTGATTCACAATTCAGTCTATTTTCTTTCTGCCATGAAACAGCGTAATCACCTAGAGAGTGAGTCTGTAACATTAATCCACTGACTTTCTAAATCTGCTTCCATCTTCTAAAGGAAAGGGAAGCTCCAGGCCTATTATCTTTCTGTATGCATTTGTGTGTGTGTGTGTATGTGTGTGTGTGTGTGTGTGTAATGCTCGCCTGTGTGTGTGTGTAATGCTCTCCTTCTCAATTCACATGTATACATATACAAACCTATGCACACATGTGACAATTTATGGAACCTTTTTATCTAAACATATACCTTTTCTAGCATGGTAAGGAATCCACGTCTATCTGCCTGCCTGCCTGCCTACCTATCCAGGGGTGGGATTCTACCAGTTTGCACCTATTCACTAGAACCGGTTGTTAACATTGTAAGCAGTTCGGAGAACCGGTTGTTAGAGGAAATGACTGGCCTAATCCTGTAAGGAAGGCAGGAAGGAAACATTCTGGTGTTGCTTACAGAAACTGCCTCTCCGTTAACCCTTATTACATTCTTGGCAGGACTGGACTTCCTGTCTCAGGAACTTCTCTGGAGTTTTTTTTCCCCTCCTTTGCTGGTACTTTGCTTGTGTGGAGTGACCATTCAAAGTTACAATGGCACTGAAAAAAGTGACTTATGACCGTTTTTCCACACTTATGACTGTTGCAGCATCCCCACAGTCATGAGAGGCCAGGCGAGGAGATGCGTGCCTCGATGTGAGTGATATTGAGTTGGCAGCGCCCAGCCAATCACATGACCACCAAGCCATGCCCACCAACTAAGCCACGCCCACAGAACCAGTTGTTAAAAAATTTGAATCCCACCCCTGTACCTATCCATCCAGGGGTGGGCCGCTGGGGATTCGCAGGGGTTCAGGAGAGCCCCTAGCTAAGATTCTGCACAGTTCTGTGCCGTTCAGAGAACCCCCAAACCCCACCCTGCCCTGGCCCTTTCAGGACTCCCCACGGAGCCCGTTTTGGGTGCAGATAAGTGCAGATGGCGCGTGTGGAGTCTCAGGAAGGGCAAAAAATGGGACTCCTGGAAGTTCAGGAAGGCCGGAAATGGGTCCATTTCTGGCTTCCAGAGAGCCTCCGGAGGCTGGGAGGGCTGTTGTCACCCTCCCAGAGGCTCGAGGGAAGCCTCTGGAGCCTGGGGAGAGCAAAAGCACACACATCCCGCCGTGGTGCAGGAGGCTGAGTAGGCCACACGCACCATGGCCATGCCCACCCAGCAACTGGGCAAAGAACCCTTTGCTAAAAATTTTGAAGCCCACCCCTGTATCTATCTATCATCTATCTAATAAACAGAGTCCAAAGACCCTGAGACATCCATGCCCACACAATGCCTTTGGTAGAAAGATGGCTGGCAAACAATATATAGAATACAGAATAACAGAGTTGGAAGAGACACCGGAGGTCTTGTAGTCCAACCCCCTTTGCAGGGGACCCATACCATTTTAGACAGATGATTGTCCAGTGTCTTCTTAAAAGCCTCCAGGGTTTGAGCACCCTTAACATCTAAAGGCAAGCAATTCCACTGATTAATTGTTCTAACCGTCAGGAAATCTCTTCTTAGTTCTAGGTTGCTTCTCTCCTTGATTAGTTTCCATCCGTTGCTTCTTGTCCTGCCTTCAGGTGCTTTGGAGAATAGCTTGACCCCCTGTTCTTTGGGGCAGCCCCTCCAATATTTTACAAACGAACACATAGAATAAGTAAATATGCTCCCCATCTCACCATCGAGTGACTGTGGATGGCTTACAATATCGAAATCCGCAGTGTAAAACAATTAGAAAATTAAAACATTTTTTTTAAAAAAATGGTAGGTTTAAAACGTGAATAGGTGTAAAATGAACACCACCGTATTAGGAAGAGGAGGTGGGTGCAAAAGGCCAAACATTTAAACTGGGTGGAGATGGGATGGAGAAATAGGGGTAAATAAGGACCATATTTAGGGAAGAATTATGTATGCCCTGTTTTGCAAATCGGATGGGTCTCCTTTATGTTCGTCCTTTGGAAAGAGGACAGGAAGCGCCTGACCTGTTAAAGCACATTACTGCAATTCCCATCTGGAAGGAATGGGAATTCATGGCTTGCACAGAGAGCAAAGGGAGAGAGAGGAGGGTCGAGGGAAAGACACAGCCGCTGTTTGCACAGCGAAGATGCACTCACTCTGAGAAGCGGCTGCTTGCAGCTTTCTGGCCCTCGTCTCCACACGAGGGCTGCTTAAATCTCTTCCTCCCCTCCCTTGCACAGGCACGGAGAGACTGGTCTGCAAGCTCCTCCTCTCTCTCCTATTAAAGCGAGTCAAGTTTCCTCTTAGGGTGCATAGTGGGAGGTGGTGTTTTGTTTGTTTTTTTGCTTCGCTCTGACAGGCAGGAAGGTGGCAGTTGCATCTCCCACACCATCTCTTGCTTGGAAAAACAAGCTTGGGTTGGATACCCCAAAGAGCCACAGCATCTCTCCTTGGAGTGCAGGAGCTGGAGAGCCAAACCATGCATCTCAACGCAACTTCTTCCCTCTACCAGCTGGGATACCCGATGAGCGAGTTTCACCTGCCGTCCTCCAATTCTGTCCTGCCCGCTACAGCAGAGAACCTGTCCAACAGTTCGGGACTTACGTCCATCCCACCCAACGAGGAGGATCTGGATGTCAACACAGACATCTACTCCAAGGTGATGGTGACCATCGTCTACTTGGTGCTGTTCCTGCTGGGGACGGTGGGCAACTCCATCACTGCTTACACCCTGGTGAGGAAGAAGTCCCTGCAGAATCTCCAAAGCACGGTGCACTATCACCTGGCCAGCTTGGCATTCTCTGACCTGCTCATCTTCCTCCTCTGCATGCCTATCGAACTCTACAACTTCATCTGGGTGCACCACCCCTGGGCTTTCGGCAACGATGTCTGCAAGTGCTACTACTTTCTGAGGGATGCCTGCACCTACGCTACGTCTCTCAACATCGCCAGCCTCAGCGTGGAGAGGTACATGGCCATCTGTCACCCTTTCAAAGCCAAGAGCATCATGTCCAGGAGCCGGACCAAAAAATTCATCAGTTGCATTTGGGTGGCCTCCTTCCTGCTGGCCATCCCGATGATCTTAATCATGGGCGAGATCTACAGGATACCCCAAGATCCTGACTCGCTGCTCTGCACCCAGATTGTAGATGATTCCACGCTGAAGGTTGCCATCCAGGTGAGTCTCTCTTTGCCTGCTTTTCTTTGAGCTTAGGGTGAGTAGCTTGTCTCCGTTGTGCCGGGGTCTGGCTATATTTAATGCCTACGGTTTGGAGATTAGTTAACAGCTTTAAAAAGAGAAAGAATACAGGCAGAGAGTGGGGTTTTTTTTTTCTATAAATCCATAAGCTCTCCCTGGTCAGAACAGATGGCAGCAGATGCTTAAATACACATAGTGCCCTATGTTGTTTGACAGTTTGGAATTCGTGTGTGCAGCTGGTCCCCGAAGACTTGCGCCAGTTCACTAAACTTTGCAAAACAACCCTCTTCCATTTGTGTCAAGACGGTTTCACACAGTGGTGCATTCTTTTAGAAGAACATGCAGAGGGAGGGAGGGATGGAAGGTATGTGCGCTGACAACACTTACTTCCAAACGGGTCAGTCCTACGGGAACAAGAACGAAGTGCCAAAGTCTAAGAGTGTCATTCGGTGTGTACATGATTTGCAAAACCAGCTTTGCTGCTCTGTGTTGTCAGAAATACTGGAGGATGCAAACAGGGTAGGAGATGAGCTGCTTTGGTGAAATCAGAACTGGGAGCTGCACAAACTGGGCAACCGCCTACATTGTACAAACCAACCGAATTGCACTGATTTCTCTTGTTTTTGCGTCACTCGTTTTGGGAACTTTGCCATATAATTTTGTACATCTCTGATCTTTGAAAGTGGTTGGATTTTTCACAACAACATGGAAAGAGAACAAAGGAAGGAAGGAAGGAAGGAAGGAAGGAAGGAAGGAAGGAAGGAAGGAAGGAAGGAAGGAAGAAAGGAAGGAAGAAAGAAAGAAAGAAAGAAAGAAAGAAAGAAAGAAAGGAAAGAAAGAAAGAAAAAAGAAAGAGGAGATGGAGGAGGGAGAGAGAGAGAGAGAGAGAGAGAGAGAGAGAGGAAGAAGAGCAACAGAGAAGAAAGGGAGGGAGAAGAGAGAGAGGAGGAGAGAGAGAAAGAAAGAGGAGAGAAAAGAAAGGAAGGAAGGAAGGAAGGAAGAAAGAAAGAAAGAAAGAAAGAAAGAAAGAAAGAAAGAAAGAAAGAAAGAAAGAAAGAAAGAAAGAAAGAAAGAAAGAAAGAAAGAAAGAAAGAAAGAAAAGGAGGGACAGAGGGAGGAAGGAGAGAAAGAAAGAAAGAAAGAAAGAAAGAAAGAAAGAAAGAAAGAAAGAAAGAAAGAAAGAAAGAAAGAAAGAAAGAAAGAAAAAAAGGGACAGAGGGAGGAGAGAGAGAAAGAAAGAAAGACATGAGGGAAGGAGCGGCGGAGGGAGGAAGGAGAGAGAAAAAGAGAGAGAGAGAGAGAGAGAAAGAGAGAGAGAGAGAAAGAAAGAAAGAAAGAAAGAAAGAAAGAAAGAAAGAAAGAAAGAAAGAAAGAAAGAAAGAAAGAAAGAAAGAAAGAAAGAAAGAAAGAAAGGACTGTACTCTACAAGGACTGACTGCTGACTTCAGTACAAAACGTTTTACCCCGTTCATTAAACCAACTCTCTAGCGATGGGATCCAAAAAAAATTCACAACATTTGCTGCTCCAAATTTAGAATTGCATGTTGCAATTGCTTTTTGAAAAAAATCCAAAGAGGGTGAAAGGATTTTCATTTGCTAGGGCAGAATCGAGAAGCCTAAGCATTTTGCTTTATAGCCCTCTTAGCATGTAATTCATGACATTAAGAACTAGAAAGTGTTTCCACCACAAATCCATGCAATAAATTTGAAAGACAGATTCTCTCCCCTAAATTTGTTTCACTACTCTACTCATTCTTCATATGGAAGAATCCAGTTGAATCCAGTAGAACTTCTGAGAAGTCATGAATGCATGATGTTGTTTATCTCCAATTTCCCCTTTCTTCCACATAATCCCAAATATAGCATTTTCTGGAGGTTGCAACACTCTGTTATTTTACCCTCCTCCCTAGAAAAAGTTGCTAAATAGAATGCTTCAATGTGAGTGTGATGGTTTTGAAATGATGCTGAGCAGCGAGTATCCATTGTTAAATATTTATCAACCTCCCTAATCAATAAATGCTCTGAACGGAGACCTCCAAACCAGAATGCTTACCTTATAATAGCAGAAATAGAAAAAGTTAACAATATACTATTATCAGATAGCCACACACAAATTCCATGAGTTAAAGGCTGGCTAAAATTACATAGCTTTCTGGAATGCACGCAGTGTTGGAAGCAGATATGCTTCTGAGATCCTACATTCTTCAAGACGAGGATCTCTGTTGAGGAAGCTCATCCTAAAAGAGAACTCTTAGTGGAATGGCAGAGTTGGAAGGGACCTTGGAGGTCTTCTAGTCCAGCCCCTTGCTCAAGCAGGAAATTCTATACCATTTCAGACGAATAGTTGTCCAATCTCTTCTTAAAAGTCTATGGAGATTCTCAGTCATCCATTCTGTGAAGACATTTTGCCTCTCTCATCCAAGCTTCTTCTTCTTCTTCTTCTTCTTCTTCTTCTTCTTCTTCTTCTTCTTCTTCTTCTTCTTCTTCTTCTTCTTCTTCTTCTTCTTCTTCTTCTTCTCCTTCCTCTTCTTCCTCCTCCTCCTCCTCCTCCTTCTCCTTCTCCTTCTCCTTCTTCTTCTTCTTCTTCTTCTTCTTCTTCTCCTTCTCCTCCTCCTCCTCCTCCTCCTCCCTCCCTCCTCCTCCTCCTCCTCCTCCTCCTCCTCCTCTTCTTCTTCTTCTTCTTCTTCTTCTTCTTCTTCTTCTTCTTCTTCTTCTTCTTCTTCTTCTTCTTCTTCTTCTTCTTCTTCTTCTTCTTCTTCTTCTTCTTCTTCTTCTCCTCCCTCCTCCTCCCTCCCCTCCTCCTCTTCTTCTCCTCCTCCTCCTTCTCTTCCACCTCCTCCACCTCCACCACCTCCTCCTCCTCCTTCTTCATCTCCTCCTCCTCCTTTCCCCCTTCTTCTTCTCCTTCTTAAAAATCTCCAGCAATGGAGCACTCACAACTTCCAAAGGCAAATTATTCCACTGGTTAATTGTCAGGAAATTTATATCCCGGTGCCTTGTTTCATGGAGCTTTACAAGTGAATATTTTGAGCCTAACTTGGAAACCGGACAGTGACCAGTGTGGTGTCCTCAAAAACTGTTGTTCTACATAAACTGATTGTCCAAACTAATAGTCATGTTGTCTGTTGGAGATTCTCAGTCATCCAGGACATGGTTGTCCCAAAGGTGCTTTTTCCAAGAGGCAACTGGACTTTCTTTGTTTTTCTTTGAAGACGTTTTGCTTCTCATCCATGAGCTGAAGAAGCTTCTTGGATGAGAAGTGAACTGTCTTCAAAGAAAAAACAGAAGTCCAATTGCCTCTTTTAAAAAGCACCTTTGGGATAATAGTCATGTTGTTGCATTCTGCACCAGCAGTACCTTCTCAGCATTCTGCTAAAGCCACTCTCCATGGAGCTGGTAGTAAGAGTCCTAATAGGAGGCAATCAAGATATGAGACACAATTGCAGGAAAAACTGTAGGTTGCTGATTGGTGCCCCAGTTACAGCTTGGCCATATTTTCACCTGTTGTTCTGGCAGGAGTTGTGAATCCAGAAGGATCCCCAAATCTCAACTTTTTCAGCAGAAATGCAGGTAGTTCTTAACTTACGACCACAATTAAGCTTCAAATGTATGTTGTTAAGTGAGCAATTTGTTAAGTGAGTTTGGTCCCATTTTATGACTTTTTTTTGCCATGTTTCTTATATGGATCCCTGCAGTTGTTAAATTAGTAAGACAGTTATTAAATTGCCCCCGTTTTAAAATGTTTCTTGCTACATTTGTTAAATTAGTAACATGGTTGGTTGTTAAGTGAATCTGGTTTCCCCATTGAGTTTGCTTCTGAGAAGGTCACAAAACAAGGTCACACAACCCCAGGGACATTGCAACCATTGTAAATATGAGTCAGTTGTCAAGCATCCAAATGAAGGTCACATGACCACGGGGATACTGCAATAGTCATAAGTGTGAACAATGGTTATAAGTCATTGTAACTTCAAATGGTCACTAAACAAGCTGTTGTAAGCCGAGGACCTGTGTAACCTTAAAAAGGCTGGGATCAATCTGATTGAAAAGCCATGTTTATGGTTCACCGGCAGCAACTCTGTCTTGGTATGTTTTAGTCTAAACCAGGGGTGTCAAATTTGATTTCATTGAGGGCCACAGTAGTCCCGTCTTAGGTATGAAAGCCGATTGGGTGACTTTGGACCAATCATCAGGAGGCTGTGAGCTCTAGTCCTACCTGAGGTATGAAAGCTGACTGGGAAACTTTGTGCCAATCACTAGGTGACTGTGAGTTTTATTCCCACCTTAGGCACAAAAGGTAGCTGGGTGATATTGGACCAGTCAACAGGATACCGTGAATTATAGTACTGCCTTAGGTGTGAAGGCCAGCTGGGTGACTCTGGGCCATCCCCAGAACACCATCAGTTCTAGTGCTATCTTAGACATGAAAACTGACAGGGAGACTTTGGGCCGATCACCAGGAGACTGTGAGTTCTAGTCCTGCCTTAGGCATGAAAGTCACCTTCTAGATGACTTTAAACCAATCACTCTTTCTTGGTCTAGCTTATAGGGTTGTTGTGGGGAAACAGAGGAAGAGCAAGGGGCATTAGGTACGCCCATTGCCTTGAGTTTCTTATAAAGTAATAAGGATGGGATAAAAGCCAAATAAATAAATATTCACCAATTGATACAGATATTGTGATGGCACAAAGACAACACAGTCAAATAAGCAAGAAGAACCCCTTTATTATCTCCAATTTGGCTCCCAATGTCCAAGTTACCTTTGGCTGGAGAAAAACTCTCCCAGGAACAGCCTTTAAGTGGAGAAAATTCAGTCCGAAAACAAAGTACATACAAACTGTAACTAAAAATCCAAACAAACCACGCTGCAGTAATTAACTTGACAGGGCAGGATAAAGAATTGCAGGCTTGAAAGCCCAGCAAAACACACATAGTTGGGAAGATGCCAGGAACCCAGATAAGCCACGAAGAGACCAGATAAACTTACGATTTCCTCCCAACAGCTTGCTGCGCACAGCTTCCCTTTTTAAACACTGTTCCCAGCTGCAGCTAATGAAGGGAATCAGAGCCCTTTCCTCCCCCATAAGCCATGCAACCCACATTGTTCCCTTCTCCGTTCCTCCCTGCATACCCGAGGATGAGGAAGGGGTGGGCCTGGGTCTTCCTATGAACTCCCTCTTCCTTGCTTTATCTCTTCCCTGCTCTGCCCAGCCGGACTTTGCCCTTCCCCAGTTTTTTCCACAGCCAATGAAGCCACACTCCCGCTCCCTGTCAGCTGTTCGGCCTCCCGCTCCGAATCAGATTCCAACAGGGGCATGACAGACAGACAGCACCGCTTCCTAGAGCTGGAAATGACTTGCACATATGTGCGAGGGAAACCTTTACCTTATGAGAGAAGAAAGAAGCAGCTGCAATAAAATTCCATTTACTGAAGGACTGTCAGAAGAAAGGTATAAAAGAAGGAGATGGGTTTCAGATCAGGGCTACTGGCCATAGCTATTCCTTGCTGGACCTAGCTATTGTCTCTGGACCTCATTGCAATGGGTTATGGATGTAAGTAATGTTACGATGGCTATTCATGTTTCAAATTGCTCATGAAAAAAAACCTCTGATTCTTAAAGTAAGAATTGTTTTATTGTATTACTGTCTGTTGTTTCTTTATTTTTATGACACTTCAAAGGAAGATAATTTCAGGTATGAGTTTTGCAAAAAAAAAACAGGTAGTTTCACCCTTTCCCGAAGAAAGCTGCAGAGAGATGAAATGCTTGGATCAATTTTCTATCATCTCGTAAGGCAAATTGGCCAGCCTAGACGATGAGCGGCATAATAGCCTTGTTATCCAGGTGCATGGAAAGTGATCTTTAATGAAACCGGATTATTGGTTGAAATAATTCGGTACTGATTCAGTTGCAGAAATCAGGAGATTATCTCAGAGAGATAGAGATAATTCACAGCATTTCATGGGGGAACAGTCTTTGTTCAAAGCATAGATTCGACTTTCTGTTATCTTCTTAAATATAAAAAAGCTCCCCTGAATTCGAGGCAGAGTTGGGATGACTTGATGGAGCTGAGCATTTATTGGCCAGATGCCCTTCCTGACACCATGTGGAGTTCACAGCAAATATTCGTTATTTGTTATTTTCTTAAATCAGGAGTCTCCAACCTCCAATCTGTGGACCAGCACCAGGCCCCAGCTTGCCAGAAACTGGGCTGAGCAAACAAACAATGTCCCATCCACAGAAAAACATGTGGTGGAATACATTTTTTTTTACTACCGGTTCTGTGGGTGTGGTTGGTGGGCACGGCAGGGGAAGGATACTGCAAAATCCCATTCCCTCCCCACTCCACTAACCTGCTTTCCAGCTCTGTTCTCCTGTGCAGGGCAACAAAAGAAGACCCAGCTGATCAGCTAGGACTCGGGGGGGGGGGGCAGATAATAGATGGGGGTGGGACCTGTCAGAGGTGGTATTTGCCGGTTCTCCGAACTACTCAAAATTTCCACTACTGGTTCTCCAGAACTGGTCAGAACCTACTGAATATCACCTCTGCGCAGAATGCAGGCAACATGCGAAACTACACCCCCTCCAGTCCGTGGAAAAACCTCTCTTCATGGAACTGATCCCTGGTGCCCAAAAGGTTGGGGTCCACTGTCTTAAATGATGGGGATTAAATTTAGGAGCCCCCTCTCTTTTAATGAAGATTGGGGTTAAAACCCATCAAAGCCAATTTTCCAATTCCAAGATCATCAATGGTGGATATTATTTCTTTATCCCATTTAAAAAGCATTCAAATATTTTGGGGTGGTATCCGGATTAGACACATACAGTACAAAGATCAGATGTGAGATCCTTGGTGCTCTCTAAACCTGGTTCTTTTCCTGGGGACATTTCATTACCCAACTAGGTTACATCATCAGTGCTAGAAGCAAGCGGGGTTTGCTTTCTGTTTATATACAAGTGGCTTCTTCATTAGACTGTGTTTATATCTTCATGGTTCCTTCATTAGACTGTGTTTACAGTAAGGGCAGGTCACTTATATATAAACAAGGAGAAACCCCGCTCCCTACTAGCACTGACGGTGTTACCCAGTTGGGTCATTAAACGTCTGCAAGAAAACCACCAAGCTCAGAGACCACCAAGGACCCCACAGTTCAGTCCTGAGCTACAAATATTTTCTATAAGAATTATAAATAGGAACAAGGAGATCCATCAAAGGGACAACAAACACAACAACACCACCCACATAGTAGGCTCACATCATACCTGGGGATATAACCAGATTGCAAGGCTCATTTAAAACAGAGTAGAGTTGGAGCTGTTAGGATTTTTGAAGGATGCTATTCCATAGGGCAATTGTCTGAAAGAAAAGGCATATCTCTTGGGTCATACAAATGGCATTGGGTAGGGTAGGGTAGGGTAGGGTAGGGTAGAATAGAATAGGATAGGATAGGATAGGATAGGATAGGATAGGATAGGATAGAATAGAATAGAATAGAATAGAATAGGAATAGGAATAGGAATAGGAATAGGAATAGAATTGGAATGGAATGGAATAGAATAGAATAGAATAGAATAGAATAGAATAGAATAGAATAGAATAGAATAGAACAGAAGAGAAGAGAAGAGAACAGAATAGAATAGAATAGAATAGAAAATATGGAATGGAGTGGAATAGAATAGAATAGAATAGAATAGAATAGAATAGAATAGAATAGAATAGAATAGAATAGAATAGAATAGAATAGAATAGAATAGAATAGAATAGAATATATGGAATGGAATGGAATGGAATGGAATGGAATAGAATAGAATAGAATAGAATAGAATAGAATAGAATAGAATAGAATAGAATAGAAAATATGGGATGGAATGGAATGGAATGGAATAGAATAGAATAGAATAGAATAGAATAGAATAGAATAGAATAGAATAAAATAGAACAGAAGAGAAGAGAAGAGAACAGAATAGAATAGAATAGAATAGAAAATATGGAATGGAGTGGAATAGAATAGAATAGAATAGAATAGAATAGAATAGAATAGAATAGAATAGAATATATGGAATGGAATGGAATGGAATGGAATGGAATAGAATAGAATAGAATAGAATAGAATAGAATAGAATAGAATAGAATAGAATAGAATAGAATAGAATAGAAAATATGGGATGGAATGGAATGGAATGGAATAGAATAGAATAGAATAGAATAGAATAGAATAGAATAGAATAGAATAGAATAGAATAGAATAGAAAATATGGAATGGAGTGGAATAGAATAGAATAGAATAGAATAGAATAGAATAGAATAGAATAGAATAGAATAGAATAGAATAGAAAATATGGAATGGAATGGAATGGAATGGAATGGAATAGAATAGAATAGAATAGAATAGAATAGAATAGAATAGAATAGAATAGAATAGAATAGAATAGAATAGAATAACAGAGTTGGAAGGGATCTTGGAGGTCTTCTAGTCCAACCCCCTGCTTAGGCAGGAAATCTTATACCATTTCAGACAAATGGTTATTCAATCTCAGATCTTGGACCTGTATATGCCCTCAGCTTGCAGCCAATCACACTGTGCCCCATTAGAATAGAATAGAAATAGGAATAGGAATAGGAATGGAATGGAATGGAATGGAATGGAATAGAATAGAATAGAATAGAATAGAATAGAATAGAATAGAATAGAATAGAATAGAATAGAA
This sequence comes from Notechis scutatus, assembly GCF_049901735.1. Classification (NCBI taxonomy): domain Eukaryota; kingdom Metazoa; phylum Chordata; class Lepidosauria; order Squamata; family Elapidae; genus Notechis; species Notechis scutatus. Next base: position 10,160,502 of record NC_142011.1, on the reverse strand, counting down.
TAGAATAGAATAGAATAGAATAGAACCTTGGAGATCTTCTAGTCCAACCCCTTGCTCAAGCAGGAGACCCATACAATTTCAGACAAATTCAGACTGGCTTTCCAGTCTTTTTTTTTTTTTTTTTTCAAAACCTCCAGTGTTGGATCATCCACAACTTTTGGAGTCAAATCATTCCACCTAATTGTTCTTGCTGTCAGGAAATTTCTCCTTCTTTCTAAGTTGCTTCTCTCCTTGATTAGTTTGTATCCATTGTGTCTTGTCCTGCCTTCGGGTGCTTTTTGGACCTTCAAATGGGTCCTGAAGTATACTGGACTCCATCTGGGATAGAGGTGGCAGCCTGTTCCTTTACAATTACACCAACTGCTGGAAAACTTTCAAAAATCCTCTGCAAACCAACTTCAGGTAGTCTTCAACTGTTGTTTAGGGACTGTTCAAAGTTACAAAGTCACTGAAAAAAGGTATCTTATGACCATTTTTTTTTCACATTTAAGGCCATTGAAGCATCCCCATGGTCACGTGATCAGAATTTAGGTGCTTGGAAACCGACTCACCATTGTGATGGTTGTGTCAGCATTCCAGAAAACCTCCACTCCAACAAATAATTCCGAGAGACATCTTCTCAAAAGTTCTGATTTATTTGGAAAATAAACTAGCACATCTAGGGAATCCCAAATCTGAAAGTTCCGGGCTTCCTTGCAATAAGTAAAAACTACAAATCCATCCCCTGCATCCATCATCACATCACGTGGCCCAATCACCATCCGATCCATCTTGAGACATGCCCTCACCCAGGTGCAGAAATAACATGACCTTGACTTAGAAGAAGAATGCTATTATCTCTAATCACATACACACCAAGAACTTTCCCCCTCCCGTTTTCCCAGGCTCAAGAATGTGGCAGTGAGGAAGGAGGAGATTTTAATATGGCTTCCAAAGCTGACAGGTTGGTTGTTCTGGGTTCATGGATCAACTTGTGTACCCTTCTGACCATAGGGAAGCCAGATTCACTTAACAACCGTGCTACTAACTTAACAACTGCAGTGATTCACTTAACAGCTGTGGCAAGGAAGGAGGGCCGTACAATGGGGGAAAACTCACTCCACCATTGTCTCGCTTAGCAGTGGAAAATTTGGGCTCGATTGTGGCTGTAAGTTCAGGACTTTTGTACTAAGACTCAGAAAGAAAACAGGTTAGCTTTTAGCCTTGATCAGTATAAACAATCGGAACAGAGTTATTTCAAGAAGGATATTGTCGATGTATTTCCTGCAGTTAAGTGTCTTTAGTCTGGCCTTTGAATGAACCAGCAAAACAGGAAGCTGCAGCATCCTTCTTTCAAATGCTCCAATTAGCCCCACCCCAATAAATATAATCTCAGGCCATTTAGGACAAGTGCAGTCTAAATTAATTATAATGTATAATGTATAATATTATATTATATTAATTATATGTCCACTGATTAAGAGCAGCTAAGGTCTGCTCTGTTGATTTAAAACAGACCTACCTCTTCCTCCTCCCAAGTCATGGGCAAAGCAATTTATGATGGAACACACCTTGAATTATTTATACAAATAAAGGCAGGAAATAGCTAGCTAGATAGCTACATAGCTACATAGCTAGATAACTATAGCTAGATAACTAGATAGGATAGATAGATAGATAGATAGATAGATAGATAGATAGATAGATAGATAGATAGATAGATAGATAGATAGATAGATAGACGGATTGATAGGACGGCAGGCAGGCAGGCAGGCAGGCAGGCAGGCAGGCAGGCAGGCAGGCAGATAGACCGATAGACCGATAGACAGATAGACAGCAAGCTAGATAGCTAGATAGTTAGATAGCTAGACAGAAGACAGACCAACCAACCGGTAGCTAATTTTATGGCTGGTTTGGTGAATTGGCAAATCCCACCCTGTCTGGCCCTGTCCACGCTGCCCCTCCCAGGAGCCCCCATGCAGCCCATTTTGGATCTCAAGTAAGTTCAGGGTCCACATGGAGCCTCAGGGAGGACGAAAAATGAGCCTCCCGCAGCAGTGGTGGGATTCAAATTGTTTTACTACCACTTCTGTGGGCGTGGCTTGGTGGGCGTGGCAGGGGAAGGATACTATAAAATCTCCAGTCAGAGGCGGTATTTGCCGGTTCTCGGGACTACTCAAAATTTCCGCTACCGGTTCTCCAGAACTGGTCAGAACCTGCTGAATACCACCTCTGTCCCGGAGGCTCCTAAAGACCATAAACAGGCCTGTTTCCAGACTCCAGAGAGCCTCCGGAGCCTGGGGAAACCATTTTCACCTCTCGGAGGCTTGAGGAAAGCCTCCAGAGCCCGGGGAAGGCGAAAATGCCACCACCGCCACCTGCCGCCGTGGTGCAGGAGACTGACTAGGCCATGCCCACCTAGCAACCGGCCAGAGAACTGGTTGCTAACATTTTGAAGCCCACCCTTGATGAGAGAGAGAGAGAGAGAGAGAGAGAGATTAACAAACGGATAAATGAATAAATAAAATAATTGGTCCTAGGTAACATTGTAGGAAGAGAGCTGTATTAGCCTACAATGGGAAAAGCCAGTGTCTGGTAACGCCTCTTCCAACTAGCCCAGGGTGTCCAACCATGGCAACTTTAAGACTTGTGGACTTCAACTCCCAGAATTCCTCAGCCAGCAAAGCTGGCTGAGGAATTCTGGGAGTTGAAGTCCACAAGTCTTAAAGTTGCCAAGGTTGGACACCCTGAACTAGCCCATTTTATTAAAAAGTGTAAACTTTCCACCTTCTGGTAAATTGATTCATGTGCTATCAGGTTGGTGTCAGCTCTTAGTGACCCCACAGATGGTCTTCCTAACCTGCTTCCACGAATAACATGTTCTGATAGGTGAGAAGCCGTTACTTCTGATCCTTTCATCTGATCTCACATGGCCCGCATCCTCTCCCCCTCAAGTAGCAATTTAGAAGTGAGATAAAACTTCAGGCCTTTCCTTGGTGCAACCCCTTTAGCTTTCCTTCAAGTTGTTCTTTCTATCATTTGGAAAACACCCAGCGATGTCAAGTTGAACTAACGTTTCTCCCCATCTCAGAATTACATTTCTTTACTTAGATGGTCAGATTCTGTCTCTCTCTCTCTAAGACAACAGGCCAGTGTTTTTATACGTGCTTTAAGGGATTGGTTCACAAAAAGCATAGCCAAACGAGGGGGAAAGTTTTTTTGAATGCAAAATCTGGAAGGGGCATCCAAATATAAAGACTTGCTGCTAAATATTCCTCTGCAAAGGAAATCAACTCTGACTGTTCTTTACAATAGGGCCCTGGGCTGCAGCCTATTACTGGCCCATGAGCTGTTCGAAACTGGGCCACTTACATCAGGGGCGGGATTCCAAAATCCCAGCAACCAGTTTGCTGCCTGGTTGCTGGGTGGGTGTGTCCATGGTGGGCGTGGACTACTGGAACTATCTGTTTCTGGCTTCCGGTGGGCCTCCAGAGCCCGGGGAGGCCAATTTTGCCCTCCCAGAGGTCCAGGGAAGGTCTCCAGACCCTCAGGAGGGCAAAAACAGCATTCCCCAGACTCTGGAGGAAGCCAGAAACAGGCCCATTTCCGGACTTCTGGAAGGCCCATTTTTCCCCCCTCCCAGAGCCTCCACAGGGACCCTGCAGGTGCCTCCATTGAAAATGGGCCAGGTGGAGACTCCAGGGAGCAGAGGGGAGGGGAGGAATGGGTGGGGCCAGCCAGTTGGTTGAAATACAGGTTCGGCAAACCAGATGTAACTTTAACAACTGGTTTGCACAAACCGGTCCAAACCGGTAGAATCCCACCCCTGATGTACGCATTTGCTTTGCGGACCAGCAGGTGTGGGGTGAGATGGTTCCACATAAGCAGGAGGCGAGCATGCAGGCATGCATGTTCCATTTGCATGGGTTGTGGATGCACATGCCCACCAGTGGTACAAATGGAGGTGCGTGTGCACCAGCATGCTTGCTAGTCTCTCCCCCCCCCCCCATGGAACTGTTCCCCCTCGCACACCAGTCCTGAAAAAAAGCACTGAAAAAAGTGACTTGCAACCATTTTTCACAGTTACGCATGTTTCAGCATCCCGATGGTCACGTGATTTACATTCGAATGCTTGACAACTGATTCGCATTTATGACAGCTGCAGTGCCCCGGGGTCATGTGGTCAGCCTCTGCAACCTTCTGACAAGCAAAGTCAGTGGGGAAGCCAGATGCAATTAACAACTGGGTTACTAACTTAACAACCGCAAAAGATTCACTTAACATCTGTGGCAGGAAAAGTCGTAAAACTCACTGAACAAATGCCTCACTTCGCAAAATAAATTTTGGGTTCAATTGTGTTCGTAAGTTGAGATCTGCCTGTATTCAGTTATGACTGCAATGACTTAGGGAGAGGATTTCAATCCCAATTGTGTTCGTAAGTCGAGGATTATCTGTAGAAGAATCCAGTAACAAGATCAAATCACATTACTTGATATACAGTGCCCTCAAATTTCTTTGTAGGGCGAACATAGAAAATCTGAAATCTAAATGTTCATAGGCATTCTTTAGGTGGTCCACCCAGTGGTCACACACCAAGTGGGCCAGGGACCACTGGTGGTCCATGAAAATTTTTTGGTGATCTGCAGAGAAATGTCACCCCCAAAGCACCCCGCCCCCAAAGCAATTAATCCAGACTGCGCGGGAACACAAGGCTGCGCCGCCCACATGGCCCGCGGAAACACAAGGCTTGTGTCGCTTGTATTGCAAACAACACGACGTAGTGAGACAAAAAAGGGCGGAGGGGGGGAACTTGCCCCACTCACCCCACGTGCCTTGCCTGGCCTGGCCACCAGGCTGCTTCTTTCCGCTTCTTTCTTCTTCTGCTTTTGGCTGCACGCAAGGAAAGCAGCAAACGTTTTCCTTTCTCTCCCCCAAACTCCTCCAGAAATGAGTCTTTGCCGGCACAGTCTCTTGGAGCAGGATGCCTTTGCACCGGCAAAGACTCATTTCTGGAGGAGTTCGGGGGAGAGAAAGAAAGACTTCTGCTGCTTTCCTTGCATGATGCCAAAGGTCGCTCTCTCCCCCTGAGAACGGAGCTGGAGACGGTATCCTGCGATCCCAAATAAAGAATAATCAATGGTAGGAAAACGGGGTGGGAAATTTTCCTGCAGATTTTTTTTGGGATTTTCCCAGGGTCACTGGTCCGTGGGATTTAAAATTATGAGTTTGTTGGTCCCTGAGGTCCAAAAGGTTGGTGACCCCTGCAATAAACTGAACACATTTAATGAATTAATTTCAAACTCAAGTTCAAAGAAAAGCATGCCTCCATTGATGTGCTCTTACTGGATATTCCAGTTGTTTATGCCATTAATTATAAATATCCATGGTTTTGATGTTCAATATAGAGTATTTTAAGCTTGCAATATCAGCTCGATTTGATTTCAAAAGCAGAGCTATGAAAACACGTTTAAGCTGATTATACAGACTTACAACCATTCATTTAGTGACTGTTGGAAGTTACAAGGGCCCTGAAAAAAGTGACTAGTGACCATTTTTCACACTTATGACTGTTGCAGCATCTCCATTTGTCCTCCAATCCAAACTCAGACACTTAGCAACTGGCATGTACTTATGACAGTTGCAATGTCCCGGGGCCATGTGATCACCTTTTGTAACCTTCTAACAAGGAAGGTCAATGAGGAAGCAAGATTCACTTAACAGTCATGTTATTAACTTACCAACTGCAGTGATTCACTTAACAACGGTGGCAAGAAAGGTCGTAAAATGGGGCAAAACTCACTTAACAACTGTCTTGTTTACCCATGGAAAGTTTGGGCTCATTTGTGGTCATAAGTCAAGGACCACCTGTATGATGCAGAACTTATAAGCTCCCTATAAGGTTACATTGGCCAGACTTCAGAGCTTGAATCTTGTGTCCAGTTTTGGTCACCACAACGTAAGAAGAATACTGAGGAACTGTAAAGGACGCAGAGAAGTCGAAAATGGGGGCGAGAGTCTTGAAGGCTAAATCTGATGACGGTTGATTAAAATGACTTGGTACATTTAGCCTGCAGAAGAAAAGATTAAGGGGAGGCAGACTTCCAATTAAGGAAGGTTTGTCTCGGGGAAAAAGTGTGTGAATTTATCCTCTGTAGCGCCTGAG